>NW_013667133.1:158652-178286 GCF_000517525.1 Limulus polyphemus
GAAATGTTGAAACGTATAAAGGAACAGATAGGTGAAGGGTGCAAACAAACAGACACAAACTTAGCTTTTGTATATATATTAGATATATATTAACCTGAAAACACACAAAAAGTTACTCTTTTATTATTTGGCGTCAAACAAGTGCTGTTTCGAAGAATCATCAGACCTGCCCTGTTATTTACATCTATTTTGTTTAACCCACCATCATGCGCCAAGTTGAACAAAAACTAACTAATGAATGAATATTTTATGTAAAAATTCATATTAATGCTATAAGTGTAGCTACCATTTTGGCTGCCAATTTTGATTTCATACCTTTACGTCACACGCTCAATCCTTTTTTTTTTTTTGCCGTACCCTTTTTTTCACACCTAAGGTGTTTTTGATTAGATATCAATACTTTTTGTCAATACACACCAACAAACCACAGGAAGTAAGAAAGTGACAATCGATAGTAACCAACATTAGCATTAGGATCGCAACCCTATTATTTGGAACAGACCTATACTTTACAGAACCAACCAGATTCTTTAAAGTATATGGTGGTAGTTGTTCTCTCTAAAACAGTGTTAATAACTTTATAGTACTTTATAGTAACGCCAATGGAAACTAGATTAACAGTTTCTTGTTATCGCTCGCATGCACTCTTGTGCAGCCGAATCAAGCATTATTATTTACCCTAATATCACGTGATGCTAAACACTTTAATTAGAAGAATTTCATAAAGTTTAGCAAATTTGTACTTAAAATTAAATAATAATCAATAATAACCGTCCATCCATACGATTCTTTTGAAAACTTGAGCTAGAAACTGATAATCTAATTTGCTTGACCTAACCAGTACGTATGTATCTATACCTCCTTTCACGTTATAGTTTTGCTGCTCTAAATCAGCCGTCTTTAATAACACAGTAATTCTCAGCAGACCATTTCACCTCGATGAAATCCAGTTTTATCAGCATTAACATGATAGTGACTTTTTGATCACAAAGTAATTGAAGTCTTTCCTGGGTAAAGTCAGGTATGACATCTTTATTCTTTAGATTCGTGAGAGCTCTACAACCATCATTCCCTCGGGACATTCCGGAGTTTTGGTTCCACTGCATCCCTATCACCAGGTGAAGATTTATTGCTAACAACTTCTGGTATAAGTATTCCACTTCTAGGTGCTACAATGATCACCGTCGCTGTTGTCATTGGAAGTTCAAGCTCTGGTGTAGTAATTGTCATGAATGCAGAAGGATTTCCTGGTTTTAGACTGTAAAGTGGGCTTAATCTTGCATCCATGTCTCCCCATGAAATCAGTTCGCAATACACACACTTTGATATCAATTATACACATCTCATAACGAAAAGAGAAGCTTCCCACAGAAAGGATAACTCCTTAATTTCCTCATATTGTAACCTTTAAGCTCACCTGCTGTTTGTATTGGTCCCTCTTCTTGTTTTTTTATATCTCTGGAGGCAATTTCCCACCTTTCTTTATCAAATCGGGTTGAACTGTTTTAGCTCTGAAACCCGTGTCGATCAACATATTGTAGTACCTCTCATCAATAAATACTATGGACTGGTGGACTGTTTTTTACTAATGAACTTATCTCATTTATGGGGTAGATGGAGTATTCTCAGCTGAACTTTGACCCTAAATCCAGCTACTTCTTGATGTCTGGTTAGCTCTTTGTTGTTCCAATTATAAGACACATTTCCAGAGTATTGTTTCCTTGGCTTAATAACAGGTATTTATTCGTTACAGTCTCGGCTGTAAAGGCCAGTTTTCCTACATCTATAATAGTTCCCCCTTTTCTAATATCCTTTGGAAGGAGTTCCTATTCCTTAACAAGCTTTTGTTTATAGTTTCTGACAGTATGTTCTTACACTTGAAACACCTATTTTCTCGCGGATTATTTCCCTGTTTTGTAACTGGTTGACATTTTAAGTATATGAGAATTATTTATCAAGCTTCCGAAAGACTTCCATATTATTGATTGATGTCAATGATATTGTCACACAGTAGACCCACAAAATTTCATTCAATACCACTAACAACTTTTTTTCTTATTCCTCTACATTTCTGAATTACTTTGCCTATCAACGGACTTTTGAACCACTTTATTTATGTAAGTATACTGGCGAGAAAGGTGGGTATATTTAGGGTTATAGGAAAACCTGACGTAAAACTCTCATGATATCTTAAATTAAAAGCAATTTCACATGTAGTACTCGCTTCGTGCGAAATGTGAAAGATAACAAATAAGTGAACATACAGTGTCTACGCCAGTCTACGAAAGTACGTGGGAAAAAAAACAGAGAAGAAAAAAAAATACATGTAGTTGGCGGAAATACAACAGTAACTAGTTTATCTCTCAGTTAGACTTTAAAATTTGGCAATTACAAGATAGTACGCATTGCAACTCCATGAAACACGTACATATAAAATATTCAGTAGGTTTAGTACTTTACGAACCCTTGTCTTTCATTGCTAGCAATAATACTTGACCCCCTAGCCTCACCCCACTGTACTTGATTAAACTTGGAAGGTTTTGATTTAAATAGTTATCATATTACGATCAGTCTTGTTTATGTGACTAAAAACCCTATTTTAGGATGTACGATCTCGCGTTTTCTCCAAACTACACACGAGAATTATTGAAAGTAAGTGTTGATACTGTACATTTCCTCCATACATTTGCCGAACTTTGAGGAGGTCGTGGGTTGGTCCTATGGTAGAACTCTGGATTTCTGAACTGGATAAAAAGGTTCAAAACTTTGTCCCAATACAAAATATGACCGGACTTCCAACTATTGATGCGTTACAAGAGTGACAGTAAATCGTTTAGCATGGATTGTAAAGTGCTGCCGACTGGCTGCTTTCCTTCTGGTCTATAGTTGAAAATTAGGGACAGCGCCAGATAGCATTAATTGCTTTAATTCGCTTTCAAGTTAAACTTGTTCCCCGATACAAGTTCTACTCCAGTACTAAGCATATGTAAACAGGCAGTATGCCTCAAATGAAATGGTGCAGATGTGGACCGCTGTCTAGTTGAAGTAATATCAACTGAACCAGGTGGACACGATGTGACGTTTCCAATATTTTTACATGTATCTTTCGACCAAACATGTTACTTTTTCTGATTACCTCAATATTAATTTTCTAATTACTTGACACTGACCCAGATATACTTGTACAATTTTATATAAATTTCAAAGAAATAATATTTATAAGAATATATTACAACTTAAATTAATATTAAATGTAAAGTTCATAAAGCAATATTAATAAGTATGATCTCCAGTTTTAATTTTTATTGTAGCATTTTCTCAACTTCCAAGATTCTTATCAGCCTTTAATGACAATATTTTAAACTCTTAAGATAAACTCAGCTTTCTAACACATTTCGGATTTTAATTTCAGGAATAAAATTCGGCTAAAAAGTTCTTTCTCTATATTATAACTCGACATTTTTTTGGCTGTATCATGATATGTGTGGTTCATGCCCAAGCAATTCATTATCAAAATATGTCTCAAAACGCAAGCCTACCCAATCCTTTGTCAGTAGCCATTTATAACTTCACGAGTAACTCGTATGCACGTGATATTTAACGTAATACAAAACTTTTTATCAAGCTATGTTTTCTCAATTGCGATTTCTTTATTTTTGGCATCGCTAGGTCTAACTGTCCTTAATTACAGTGACAGTAAACACACTGCACAACTTCACAATGGGAATATTCCTCCACTCAAAACTCTTAATAAAATCAAGTTTCGCTTATCATGATATATAACGTATTCTGATGGCAAAATGTGATTGGTATTTGTGACAATACGTCACAATACTGGCCGACAATTTTTAACATCTCTTTACCGACAAGTGTACACTAACATGAGCATAACAGCATCAACACGCTACAAAACGAAATAAACTGTGTAATACTTTGTATATTTGCTGTACGGTGGTTTCAATGTTCATACTCTGTCTTAATTTTTTCAGGCAGTATTTTTCAATAAACTCCCGACAATTTTAATAGTAAAATTAAAATCACCAGCAGGTTTACCAATATGTTTTTAGGTAATTTGAAAATATTAAAATACTGTCTTTCCGAAAGCACAACCACTAGCAAGTATATTCCAATAACTACATATATTTTTCATTTGTATGTTCTACATTGTAGTTTATCAACTAATTTGTCGTGAAAAATAAAGTATTTAGCAGGAAAAAGGAAATGTATAAATAACAGAAGATTGAAAACTCATTACGTCGATATCAGTTAACCCGAATAGTCTGGTTACTAAAAGCTTATTCCCGTAAACACACACATACACACACCTGTCGATGTTACGAATTATGATATAATGTTTTACCGACATTTTACGGACCTTTTCGCTCTCACTGACGTGGACTGACAATACTGTCACTTGGTTACAAAGTAAAATAACATAGAGGGTTTATTCCACGTTTAAAACGTCACTTGTTACAAAAATCAACTGATGGGTAACTCCTGTAGTCTTCACGTATGTTCCACCGTTTATATACGTCGTACAATATATATACAATAAATATAAAACTGATTTATATATCAATAAAAAAAAAAAAACGCTGAAAACATTCGAAACTAAAAAAAAAAAGTTTTATTATTCCTTCGATTATTATTATTTTACTGCGACATTCTTCAGTTTCCTTGATATTTTTAACATGTTTTCAGGCAGGTAATGAACTCATTAATAGACAGACTCAAAGAGGCGGTATATTGATAAGTGATAATATTCATGTATCATTCACGTGTTTCTTTTTTTCGTTGAATATTGTTTTTTTCTCCTTTTGCATTTCGTGGGCATTATCATCCTTCTGTTTCTTTTCTACAAGTGTTTCACACCCTATTTTCGTATAAAACTAGCGCAGTTGTAATATAAAGGTACAGTAGGTCTATCCCAAACAACCTGAATCCTACGTTATTACTCTTAAGATTGTGTAAAAAACTATGTCGCGTTACTCCGTGTAAAGGACGAGTTGTAACAACAACTTACTGCATGCAAACATTTTTGTAAAACTTGCCTGATATAGAATACAAGTTTATTATACATAAAATATACATTATTATAAAAGTGCATAAGCCCGAAAAAAAGTGGATCATAACAATGGAAAATAAAACGTCGGCCAACACTTTTTGTCCTATATTAATTTCACGTTGTGTGTTCATAAATATGTTTGACCTCGAACTCCTCCCACAGTTTTGGGGCTAGAAGGCCAATTCAGGGTGTCCTAATGTATATAACAAATTCCCCTACGAATGGGGGTTATACTATCCCTCAAAGGTCACTTTGGTATGAGGAGGTCTAGGAAAAGGTTGGTAGAATTACTGGAATCAGATTTTGCGTTCCTGGCCCTCCTGGGATCCAGGGGCACAATGTTTGAAACTTGGCACACGTGCTACTTGTCAGTATCCTTTATATGAATGTATCTTCCTGATCGAGGTCGTAGAAAATGTTTAACAGCTCTGATGGCCGTCCATGGGTCCTTTAACTAAAGGCGAGTGCAAATAAACAGACGCACTTTCATAGCTAAACATGGAAATGCAAACTTATTATGTCCAGGTATTCCATGATCTTTTAATGTTGCAGTGGTATACCTTTTCTTTACCTTATCTTTTATTGACAGATACCTGACATGTTAACCATATCTGTTTGTTTAAAACTTTGCAGACGCCTTCCCATTTGACTTATAAATTATTTTTAGGAATATATTTTTCATCCAGAACTAACTGATCGACTAGAGACTGATTTACATAGATGAACCTTCTTATCATACAATGTTCTTTATTGCTCTTTTGCTTTCTCTGTACGTTGAAGGCAACTGAGTTGAGCGTGCTAGCCATCTCTTTACTGATATGGCTTATAGCATTGCTAACTCTTTCCCTTCTCAGTGAAAAGTAACCACAGCATAATGAAGCACAGAAGCCCTCACCCCTATAAGTAACTGGAAGGAACCACCTAGACCATAACATTCTAAGAACCTGTGATTGAAAACAAAGAAAAATCTTACTATAAAGATGATCCGTTATGTGTATATGTTAGCATCCATTTGCCACAATTGGCTGGCTTGATTACCGTAATTTTTGTATGGTAACTGGAAAATGACCAACGATGAACATGGGCTACTTTGTTTTATAGTTTTTGCCTGAGAAGATGTATACAAAAGACCTTGAAATATGAATGCATTTCTTCTTTTTACATATTATTGGCTATAAATATAAAGAGAAGAGGACTTAATCAGTTAAATAAGTCAATCATTACTTTCCACAAACAGGGTATGCAATTGGCATCTAATGAGGTCATTAGGGATTTGATAACAAAAGAAAGGAAAGGAGGAGAACATTATCTAAGATTGAACTTTATACAATGTTTACTTCCTTAACGGGTATTTCTCAGCCAACTGTAATAATACGTCAACCACACCATATCGTCCATATCCAGTACCAACGATGCCTTTTGCCTAATACCAGAGCTAAGATACACAAGATGAAGAAGTGGTCTAGGTTCTATTTATATCGTCAATTGCATGAACAACAACTGTTATAGTGTGAACTTGATTAAGTTAGTGAAATGTAATCATTATAAAATATAAATTATTTACAAATCAGAATTACAGTAACAATTAATAACAGAACATTATTATTATTTACCTGAATTATATTTGATATCATTCAGATGAACTGGCGAACCAACAAGCTAAAACTTCTTGTTCTTGGAATGTCTCAAAGGGAGAAAACCACATTAGTCATTCTAAGAACCTAACTTAGTCCTATTCCTCCACTTTTGCCACACACTCAAACGCTATCAGTAAGACATTTCCACTGTCTTTACCGTTAAAAATCAAAATTAAATTGGTCAACTCTCACCCTATGTTATGTACGTGTGAGTGTGTTATCCAAGTGATCTTGTTCATGTCCTTCTTGGACCATTGAACGATGTAGCTTTAAACCGAAGTAGTAGTATTTTACGTTAAACCGAAGTAGTAGTAGTAGTATTGTATTTTACGTTAAACCGAAGTAGTAGTAGTAGTATTGTATTTTACGTTAAACCGAAGTAGTAGTAGTATTGTATTTTACGTTAAACCGAAGTAGTAGTAGTATTGTATTTTACGTTAAACCGAAGTAGTAGTAGTATTGTATTTTACGTTAAACCGAAGTAGTAGTAGTATTGTATTTTACGTTAAACCGAAGTAGTAGTAGTATTGTATTTTACGTTAAACCGAAGTAGTAGTAGTATTGTATTTTACGTTAAACCGAAGTAGTATTTTACGTTCCATGCTTGACTGCCATCCATACTGAGAAATTAAATTTTTTCTTTGGACAACGTGACCAGGTTAAATATAACTAGACGGCCTTGACCGCACACACGTGTCCAGGTACGTGCGTATGTATCTATAGCAAATTGCTTATGGCTAATATAATACAAAGCGATCGGACACATTCCAATTTTATTTTGAGGAGAAATTAATCAAAAATAAAATGTCCATTGGTTCAAAGCAGTTTTATTAAAATAAATTATTCTAATATCGTTCGCAACTCTATAGTAAATACTACTCAACCATCTGGAAATCTGATACTTTTTTGTTAATTCAAATTGTATGTCGTGGATCTTTCTGTATTTATATATGCCATCATAATGCCACTGCTTGTAACCAAATAACTTTATCAAATACAAGTTAAACTTGTGAGAGTTCAGGTTAAAAAAAAGTGTTCATTTTTATTTGAATTAGCTAGTAATATTCAAAGTTCTGTATAACTCCTTCATTTTTCAGAGTATTCTAACATCTTATATGTACTTGTTAGTACTATATAGGATGCTCTTAAAGTATGTCTTTTGTGTTCCCAAAATAGCTTATTACTATGGTTTTATATTGTGAAGTTTGTAAATCTGACAAAAAGACAGTCTGGACCAAAGCAGTTCTTGACATATTCGTACATGTACTTGAATTTTGTCTGACCTTTCGTAGGATTAGAAGGTAATTACGTAACTCAACTGATTTACTTTATTTTGTTCTCTTGCAAGTATAAATACTCCAGTGGATCTGTTTCAATGCTACGTGGCATTGTTCAGATCGATCACTCTTGGATCTGTTTCAATGCTACGTGGTATTGATCAGACCGATCACTCTTGGATCTGTTTCAATGCTACGTGGACGAGTGATCGGTCTGATCAATGCCACGTAGCATTTTGAAACAGATCCACGAGTGATCGGTCTGATCAATGCCACGTAGCATTGAAACAGATCCAAGAGTGATCGGTCTGAACAATACCACGTAGCATTTTGAAACAGATCCAAGAGTGATCGGTCTGAACAATAGGATCTGTTTCAAAATGCTACGTGGTATTGTTCAGACCGATCACTCGTGGATCTGTTTCAATGCTACGTGAATATAAGTGAAGCAATAAAATGTATTTAGCATCTTTCTTCTATCACTTTTTAGAACATTAAGAAATCTAACGTGTTTAATATTTTAAACTCGCATCCTGTAAACGTAAAATTACCTTACGTTGTAGCCACACCTACCGAAGGGTTCATGAAATCAAAGTAAAGAATTATTTGATAGTTTGAATTCAAGATAAATTATTTGCCGCTAGTCCCTAAAAGTTCCCCGTTAATCACGTGTTTAACGTAACAGTGTTTATTGATGGACAAACAAAATTGAAATGGGCAACAATTGCTTAGTTAAGAGTAACTTGAAGAGAAAGTCTTGGTGGACTAATTCACAAAAATAGTTCAGGTGGACAGGGCGACGTTTAGAACGTTTTATTTTTCCCCCAATATTTATTATATACATTTGTGTGTGCGCGCGCGCACCTGAAAGAGAAATGTACAGATAGTGGAGTATCATCAAAAGATGAATCAACTTTACTTTTTTCTCTTCTATTTTGTTGTTTAATATATCATTTATATGTATCGATAAATAATTGTAAAATATATATATATCCAATAAGCTAAAATACTTAACCATTATATCTAAGCGAAAAATATTGTCTGAGGACTTGTCGATATTCAAATAGTAAGACGAACCACTTTGGTTTTAAGTTTCTTAGTATTCCGTGATCACAGTAGATTACAAGAATGAGAAAAAAACAAACTATTTATTGACTTAGCACGGGGTGCCACGTCTGTTCTTCCATAGTTGTTAAGTCAGTGGCTTTTCCGACTCGAACCATTAGTCTTTGGACATATATGGGAAAACGCAAATTAAGTAATGTAAGATACCAAGCGTAACTCTTAGCTTATAAACCACCCCCCCCCCCCTCTAGTGGTGACAGACGAAGAGACACGTGATCAGACGTAGCAGTTACTTTGTCTCGCAAACACACGCACACGCTGTTGTAGCTATATTGGACGGCTACATATATTGGCTGTGAAGCGTTTCATCTTTCTAAGTACTAACAGCCTTGCTGTGTAACTTAAAAATCCCAGTGCACTGTGAGAAGTTGTGTTCAATCCTTTTTATTATCAACCAAACAGCCTTTCATGCTGGGAGTTTTCCGACACATCTGCATGCCATCAGCATTACTGAGTACTTCAAAGTTACAGCAACCATAACGTCTCTACATATAAAAATAAACGACACATATCACCTTCGCCTGAGTTTATTTACTTAACGATTCCTGCAATACTAATATTATTCTCTCCACCACCGACTTCATGGTCCCATACCAACTGTTACAAAAACGTTTCCATAACATTATCACCGTTGAGTGTTGAGGGACACGTGCTTCGTATATTAATCACAATGTGTTTGCATTGTTACTTATTCATTTCGTTGCTAAAGAGCTTTAAAGCATGCTTTTTTTTTAAATTACTGGGTTCACAACACATATACTAATGGTTTCGTCATCTTGTACAAACTGTTACATAAACACTTTCAAAGCAGTAGGGCTGTTTGAATATCTCGAAATTACATCTCCTATTGAATTTATTATATAGTCTGAGCTTAATGTTACCAGCCCCCTCTACCACTGATGCCTTAAATATGAATTATAACAATCAAAAAATGAAAATTAACGGTCTCCAATAAAATTTATAAATATAAATGGTCTTGAATTATTGTATTACTACTAAATCCATATACAGAACTTCTGTAGTTATCACAATGTTCACAAGTTACGTACTTGTTTCGTATTGTTTGGTCACTTACATTTTTGCTACACCAGCTAAGTCTAAAGTTAAAGTTACACAGTAAGAAATGCCAAATTGACAATATTGTCTAACAACAGAACTTGAATATTTATAACTTGGATAGAATAAAATATTATAGTAACTTCATGTACATGTGATAGCATTTTCGAAAGAAATAATTAAATTTAAGATATGTTATTACATGAATAAAACAGTTAAATTCTTAATCTATACTTTTTATTTACTGTTTCAACATCTTAAATTCAGTAATATGATTACGAAGGCGATTTTGAAGCCAACACATTGTTGTCAGGTTTGATGCATTGTTGATCCTAAGAGTTTCTAACACTCGTGATTTAAGATAATGTTATCCTTTTTGTTCAACGTTGGGCATGATGGTAGGTAAAATGAAATACGCGGCCAAGCTAACTAATGAATGAATATTTGCTGTAAAATTATTATCAATACTATAAGTGTAGCTACCATTTTGGCCGTCGATTTTGATTTCACTCCTTTAAGTCGCACACTCTCAATCCTTTCTTGGCCGCACCCTTTTTTCACACCTAAAGTGTTTTTGATTAGATATCGTGACTTTTTGTCAATACACACCAACAAACCACAGCAAGTAAGAAAGTGACATTCGATAGTAACCAACATTAGCATTAGGATCGCAACCCTATTATTCGGAACAGACCTATACTTTACAGAATCAACCAGAGTCTTTAAAACATATGGTGGTAGTTTTCTCTCTAAAACAGTGTTAATAACTTCCTTTATAGAAATACCAGGAAAAAAAAAGCAGTTTCTTGTCATCACCGGTGTGCACTTTATACAGCCATATCAAGCATCATTATTTACGCTAATATCACGTGACTCGCACTCTGAGGGTCGCGGGCTCGAATCCCCGTCCTAACAAATAGCCGCGGGGGCGTTATAATGGGACGATCAATCCCACTTTTTCGTTGGTAAAAGAGTAGCCCAAGAGTTGGCGGTGGGTGGTTATGACTAGCTGCCTTCCCTCTTGTCTTTCAATGCTAAATTAGGGACGGCTAGCGCAGATAGCTCTCGTGTAGCTTTGTGCTAAATTCAAATCAAATCAACTGCTAATCTAGTTTGCTTGGCCTAACCAATACTTATGTATCTGCACTTGTTTTCACCATCTAGTTTTGTTGCTGTAAATCGGCCGTCTTTTATTCGAATGACAAAAAAAAGTGAAAAAGGGTTCACCTTTATACTTAGGTGAAGCTGTAGTAAAACGTTCAGACCGATCGCTTGTAACTTTATTCGTAGGCGTGCGCAAAAGTTTTGGTCAAAATTGAGCGGTTTTTGTTAAATAAGTTTGCACATGTGACTTATATTTAGACCAAATTTGACACCTAATGGTAGGTCGTAAATATCTATAAGTGTACCAAATTTGAAAAAAAAAATCCAAAACAGTTAAGTATGTTTTTCAGTCAAATAAAGTTTCCGTACTTTCGGCGCGAAGAAAAGAAAAAAAGACGGAAGAAATTCAAACAAAATTGGAGATTTTATTTCTCACGTATTTCTTAATGGATTGCCTTGAAATTTGGTATGTGAAGTAAGGGTCCAGTAGAGCACACCTGCAGAAAATGTGTGGTACTTTAGATTATCACAGTTCGAGCTACAGAAAGTGGAAGATTGTTAACAACACAGTTAGCCCGGCAGGTTGTTTTGGCCACACGACACACTACCGTGTGTCCAGATCTAGTCTTGTCTTTCCATACTCCCCGACTTTATTAGATCCTTCACGTCAAATGTAGAACATTTTAGATATCCTATGCCTACTTTGATAAGCTTTACGACCTTACATCATGTACCTTCTAGTTAACATCTAAATTAAATAATTACAGTTTATCACAATATTATGAAGGTACTGTATGCAGTGTCACAATTACGTGTCAGGCGTGTGTCACTAAACTTCAATCACAAATACGTGTTGCTGTATAGAAAACAACTCTGATATAATTTAAATTTGACTTACACACCAAATATTCTTCGGAACTTTAAAAAAGTGTATGCAGTATACTATGCATCTTTAAACTCGTATTTAATCTTTCTCTACTATGATAGGTAACAGAAATAACACTTAGCACTGTGTACATAAACAAATAGTAGAATATTATAACATTTTATTACACATTGATCAGATACTTAAGATATAGAATTGTTTTAAAGATTGATCTTCAAATGTCCGAGGGCAGGGTTTGCCAAACTTTTACCCATCAAGTTCTTTTTTCTTCATTTATTTTGCTGGTCTTTATACTAGTAGTCTGTATTTCCCGCTTCGTGTATATTACGGTTATAACTCTTTGAATGGGATTAATTTTATTGTAAAAATGGAGTTATAAATGTGTGTTTTATCTCCTGATCCAGTTGGAGATCGCCACCCATATTTTGGGCAACGCTATCGTAGGAAATAAGAAATGATTAACAAATTAGATATCTTTTATTAGGGGTGATATATTGCTTGTGGAAGTTTTCATGAAATAGTGGGCATTAATAATAGATAAACGATATGATCATAATAAGAAGACTTAAAAAATAAACATTTTGTACCATTATAAAAATGGCCGAAAGGCAGTGGGATATGAAACCGTATGACTAAGGTGTTATGATATTTATACTAATAATGTAGTGACTACGTTTAGATCTATTGGGATTGACCGATTATAAACTACGGTGTGTGTCAATTTCTGATGTTTATCTGTATATGGAAGAAATAGTTATTTCAAAGAACAAGTAACCCGCAGTGCTCGTCCTACATAATGACTGTAGGTTCCAATTGACTGGACACCAGTTGTTGACTTGTAAAACATAATAACCGTCTCACCTGGTGTTGGGTTTCTTTCACTGGATATGTGAATGCCAGCCTTAACTGATTGGGTTATGACGACGTTTACGACAGTGCAATACCATCCTTAACGGATAAATTATCGCGACATTTACGGTTATACATTACTAGTCTTATCTGGTCAAATTGTCACGATCTAACACCGGCCTTCATTGGTTATCAAAAGGTTTACTTTAATAATAGGTAGGCAAACAACGATTTATAAATTTATGTTTGCCTACCTATTATCGTATTAGCATAATGAGCTTACTTACTTAAGTAAAAGGTTTACTTGTTAAATTATGGCTTTTGAGACAGGAGCGACACTAAAAGGGCGCTATAGCCACCCCAATCAGCGTGTTGGGTATGCTGGTGATCTGCACATCTTGACAGTAAAGCCTCCTCAATATTCTGTGTGGCCCATCACTACTACACACACCTGGAAAAGCCAGGCGCGGACGTGTTTTAGAGATGACGCAATACCAGTCTGAACAGAATTAATTTTAATGTTTACAATATTGATTACTTAGGTTCTGTTGCTGTTGAATTGTCAGAGCTTAATAAAGACAGGAACAGTCTAGACTCTAGAACACTAATTCATTAACTATTTTCTGTGATTTATTATCTGTTTTGAACAAATGCAATTGTACATTATTTTTTTACGGGTAGCCTGTGATGATAAACATATGATTTTTCTTTTTTAAAATAGAATAATGCATATTTCAAAGAAGTGGTGTTGGTTGGTATTTCAGTGTGTAAATCTTGTGGTAAAAGTTTCATTTTCAGCACACTTTTGTATACTGTCTACCAACTCGTTCCGCAAAATCTTCTTCTTAAATTATTAAACAAACAAAACAAAATAGAACAAAAAATAGTTTTGGATAATATTCGCCCCTTTTTTTTTAACCCAACTCACACATACTGGGACCTTTTGTTGTGATTGTTCAAAACATCGAAAGCGTTCTTAAAGTTTGACAACATTTTGTAATTAGCTTATTTACTTGCTTTAGTTGTTTTCAACGCATTGGTAATAAGTTATCTATTTTATTTGCAGAGGTTTAGAAATATTAATATGGCAGACATACTCGGGAAGGATCACGGTTGACAGTTCCTTCACGCTTTCTGTAAATCGTTGTATTTTATTATGTTAATATTTATTGGAGAATACAGCGGAACAACGCTGGTTAAGCACGTGCCCTGTTTATTATTGAGATTTACGCTATCAAGTTACCATGACTTGGAATAAACTGTTATTAACCTCGGTAATTGTACAAAGGAATTACCATACGTGCTCATGGCTATCTTATTTCCAGACCCACTGATGCACCTAGCATTCTATGAAAATATGACGTTTTATTTTAGTATCGTAAGGTGTAGACAGTTGATCAAAACAGTAAAAATTTACAAGATAAAATAATATTTTTATTTTATTTTATCCATTTGGGGGTCGGACTATTTAGGACAGTTCAAATCCTGGCTTTATTTTACTTGAAACTGAGTTTTACCCGTTAAACTGAAAGTTATTGTGTTCACTTTGAATAATATTGTTGGTACTTGTAAACTGCCAAGTGGAGTATTATATCTGGAAATTGGATCTACAAGGATACTTGTAGCGTTCAACTTCTGTGTTTTAAGCTAAAATAAGGAATGTATTAAAATAAATGGTTTTATTAGAAGAGATATAATCCATTCGAAAGCTTCTTAACACTTTGAAAGATATTTATTGGTGTGAAAATAACAGACACAAACATATATCTTAATCAATAGAGCGACAACAATGTTTACATTAAATTCAATTATAACCTCCAGTGAAATACATGAAAAGCTAAAAGAGTCAGTTACTGTAAAAAAATTAAGCCAATAATATGTAAATATACTTATGTTTTGGGGTCTTTACCTAGGATAAAAAATATTGAATCAACTGTTGTTAAGCGATAAATCAAATGTCAGACTAATAACCGAAACTCGTCTAAGCAGTACAAAATGTTTCTTAACGATTTTCGTATTTACTGCTGTAGTGATAATACTTGTTAATTGCGTATTAATACATTACTAAGAAGATTTACATAACGTCATCAAATCTGAGAGAACACAGACTATTTGATGTTAAAATTCGTTTGGTTAAATTTAGATATGCACGTGTTTATGGTTACGATTATTTTCTATTCACTACAATAACCTGTGTTCATACGGGCATTTGAAGAATAGCCACATTCAACAGTAGGCTTCACTTTTCTATGAAACGCATGATTTTGTTGAGATTAAATATGCAGTATTAAGAGTTCCACAGTTGGTATAAACACTGCTTAAGTATTGAATATGTAATCATAGAATGAGAGGGGGGGGGGTTCTTAGAGATCACTGGCCTGATACTATGTAGTACCGCCCTTGGCCTGAATAACACTAATACTATTCGGAGACATTAACTACATTCCGATAGGTGTCTGCAGGGCCGGATTAAGGACATGAGGGGCCCGGGGCAAATTTTGTAGGGGAGGCCCTCAAACCTGAGTTTCATAAATAAGTCAAAAGCAGTTCTTTACTGTTTATTAACTACAGTTTAAGCAATCCACTCACACAAACGATGAGTAGATAATATATAAAACATTAATTCTCATAATTGTAATAAATATAAAGTCATGGCAACGATTTATTTTATTAAACGGACGAACAGGTATTTATATGAAAGAACAAGCTGTAAGAACATGTTAATAGGAAGTTACCAGATAAAGTTTATATGAAACAACTAAAATCGCAGTTGTCATAGTGACATATTTGCAAACGCTTGTTTTTCATCGAGACATCCAGTGTTTGAATAATTTATTTTTCTATTAGTTAGGTGGGGCTCTTCGAACCGGGGAGGGCGCAGCAAATGCACACATTTACCCTCCCCTTAAGATATTTTAATCTTTCGAATTAACCCCTCATGTTTTACATAGTTAATGCTTGATTTCTGGGTGAGCTATTTCAAGGCGAATATTATGCTTTATGGCAGGGTGTATAATCTTGCTATAACAACACAGTGGCCTCGTGAGCAAACGAACGTTGTCATGGTCGGAATTATGTCAGTTTAAGTATTGTTAGTTTTAATGCATATTTCATATCACAAGTCCTTCCACAGCATCTTGAATAAACTTAGCTGATAGTGCTGTCCACTTCTGGTGATCGTGACACTTACAATGACGATTTTTCGGTATGTTTTCACAGTCGGGGTAGTAATTGTGGTCGACTTCATGTTGTATAGATGCAGTACTTTCAATTCCCGATACTGGTGGATGTTCTTGTGCACAGTAGATGACATGTGATTAAACATAACGAGTATTTCATTTTCTCGTACTTCTGCGGATTGTGTTCTCTTTCCAATTCACGTAATTTACAGTGTGTTTGTTCTTGTTGTATGTTTGGTGTCCAAGTATATTTGTGTGGGAAATGTATTTATGTTCAAATATCGGTAGTCAATCTGTTTTTTATTCTTTTTTCAGATCGAGAGGATCAGTCTATTTTATGCACGTAAGATATGTTTTTGTTTTCATTTTTTATGAACTTGAAATTCTGTTTAGAAGTTGTGGTCAGCTTTCAATAAATCTCCTGTTTTTTATTCTCTTTTTCAAACAACTTGATGTACTTTTGCTTTGCATCAGTGTTATTTTCCCATAATGATTTTATAGTTATTTAGCGATACACCTAATCATTGAAATAAACATGGACAATACCAAGAAAACTAATTCTGCTATCTAAATTTTCTTTGAAAATAAACCTAACCTCACACGTTGGTTGAAGGAAATTTAGGTACTTTATATACTATTTTCAGAAAGTATTATTCAAATACATTTATTTTATATTTTTATTTTGCTATGCGACATTAGAAGGGTTTATTGTGGAACTTATTTTCGTTCTTTACAACCTTTACTAATTGTCGACCAGAAGAAAATGCTCATTGACGTCGTTAAAGTTGGTTCCTTTCCTTAAATGAATTTCTAGAAGTTTCTATTCTTTAGCAACTAACATAACATGAATATAAAAATGGGTTTGGTAATATATTGCAATTAATATTAACTTCCGATTAGAGCAAGCTACGTACTTAGAGCGAAAATCAACCTGGCAATCAGTATAACTATTAGATATAATTTTCTTACGTTTCTACTTGTAAAGATTAGAAATGCATTGTTTCGTTACTTGTGCACGCAAGCTGTTAACGATATTTTCAGCCGTAAACCCATTATTAATTATCTAATTAAAGAGAGCATTTAATTTGCTTTAACTTTTTGCGGGTTATAAAGATATTTCATATGTCGTTGTTTTTGAAAATATTATTTGTATTTTATGGAAGTATGTGTTTTATCTCTAAAGAGGTGAGTCCGGAGCAGGAAAAACAGAAAACACTAAGAAAGTTATTCAGTACCTTGCATATGTAGCATCATCCAAGCCAAGATCGTCCACTTCAACATTGCATTCGGTAAAGATTTTCTTATTTGTGTTTTATTTGTTTATAAATTGTTTTTCTCACAGTGTATTGTTGTACGAGTCATTAGAAAAATTGATTTGCAGAGGAAGGAAGTTTCGTGTTTTGTGTTCTGTCCTCTGTTGTTACAAATTAAGTTTTTTTGTGATTTAATTTAGTCACTGTGAAAGTATTTCTGTTGCCTTTCTCCCACCTAAAGAAACTTGTGTTTTGTTAACGTCGGTCTCGCATTTAGATTTAAATGGTTGTGATAAACATGTGTATTATGTGTAGTTAGTAAGTACTTAAGAGATCTTATGTTATTAGTATACCCATGGTATAATACGTCTGTGAAAGCTCCCTGCACTACAAGGAGCAACTCAGTGGCATACACTTGCATTCCAATATAATGTTTGGAATACTATAGAATTTTAATATATATATGTATAAGTCAGTTTTATGGTATGAAAAGCATAATATGACTAACTTTCGAATGTTATTACAATACAATTTTTTAATGAAAGAAAGCACACGTTCAGTGGAGGTATTTTACATTTGAACATTCTGAAATGTATATATATGAACTTGTAAACATCGCCGATGTACAGTGATGCTGAATTAGTGAACTTTGATGTTTTCTAAAGATACTGAAAGCAGTTCATTGTTCACTACTCTTGCTATAAAAGCTTTCTTAAGTGTTCTTTTCTTCCACTGCTATATATTAATTTATTTAAGAAACCATTGTGAGAAGGACCTACTTCACGCAGATGACTTAAATAGATGGGGATTAACTATTTTTATTCAGGGTCATTGACGTAAGTATAAAAACCTTTAACTAAGTATAAGTAGACCTCTTTAGTATGGCTGCGAATCAATATTTGTATTCATTTGAGATTCATGTTTAGTTTGGAATATATTTAAATACAAAGAACCAAAAAACGATAGTAAAGACAAACTTTTCAAGGAAATTCTAAAAGGTAAAAAATTAGTTGGTTTTGGACCAACTATTCGCATGACAATTTCAAATCCACTCCCAATAATACAAAGTGATTTCACTTGGGAGGAGTCTAAGAAATTAAAAATACACGTCAAGCAAAAACAAAAATGAAAAACGTAATGTGTTCCGGTTTTATGATTGAAAATCTGGTCACTCTGTTAATGTGGTCATGTACATGTACAGTATTTGGCAAACATGTGCCTTTGGATAAGGCTAGATCGTTTTTTGTTTTATTATTATTATTACCAAGCATTAAGTTGAAAAAAATCAGTTTTGAAGTGTTTTGCTATTTATATATTAATGATAAAAATTTAGAATTTCAACTTGGAATGTTGAATATACGAGCAAAAATAACTAACGCACGAGAAATATAAAACAAAAATAGGTATTTGTCAATAGTTAGTATTTCTTGTATAAAAGAGTGAGTTGCTCAGGCATTCATTATTAATAGACAGAAAGGCGCCTTACTGTCGCAAAGCTGTGAGTTGGCGATAGCACGTGAATAACAAGGAAGCCATATTCGGTTTCGTACTCGTCAATTCGAAAAATATTTGTATTAAACTCAAACAGCGTGTTATATTTAAATAACTTATTGAAAAAGTCAGACGTGACAGGCGTAGTGATTTTATTTTACCTGTGATAACTATAATGCATTTTAATCGCTGTTCTTTATTATCATTCGAAGAATATTGCGTGGACCATATTAATGTTTGAACTTTTCAGTAATTAAAGGGAATCTCTTATTAATAGTATTTGTTATAAAAAAAAACACTTACTTATTAAAATGTTGTGTTGATACCTTAAAAAATTAAGCTTCATTACTCAAAATGTAATTTAAGTTCTCTCTGAAGCAGGAGGGACTTGGTTACCTTTTGAAAACACTAGTATTATCGTGTTTCTTTATTAATTGTGGTTTCAATATTTTCTTGTTTTTCAAGTATCCGTGTGTCTGCCCATCCACAACTTCATCTTGTCGTGTCTCTTTTCAAATTAAATACTTTTTTTGTTACTGTAAAATGTGTGCATTTATTTTACCCACCCTTTAGGACAAAGTATAACAATTATATAACCAATTTGGTTGTTTTAGGACAGTATTTAAGATTTTTAAAAAGTAGTAATTAGGCCCGGCATGGCCAGGTGGTTAGGGCGCTCGACTCACAATCTGAGGGTCACGGGTTCGAATCC
>NW_013667133.1:179229-182768 GCF_000517525.1 Limulus polyphemus
TGTTAGTATATGTACTGAAAGTATAAAATGAAATGTTTGGACAACAAAACAAGAAATATATTTATTGATTTCTTAATGTAGAGTCTCCGTTGATTAAAGAGGTCATGACTTGCACAGAAAGTCGTAACTGAGAAACCGTTAGCACCGATATCGGTCGTTCTGGGTCGGTCGTATGTCGCATCTACGGGGATGTCGTTCATTAGGGGGACATTACCATGCAAACACTGACGGTGCATCGGGAAAAAAAGTCGTAACTGCGGGGAAGTCGTAGGCGAGGGGTGTCGTAGGGGAGGGGGACCACTGTACACAGCTATAAGTAAGATTTAAGTACTGCTTGACTATGGTAACCTTCCAGCAACAGTCACTTTTGGTATGTATCAGGTAATCGAAACCAAAAAAAATATTCACAAGTCAGATGAAATTGCTGCTTTTTATGATCTGATAACCCTAACTATTATGATAACACCCCTGTAGTAAGACTAATAACATTTCTCATTTTTCAGGTGCTAGAGCTTCCCCCTTACATTGTTTAAATTGATAATAAAACATTTAATAATCTCTTTGGGTCAAAGAAACTTGATGAATTATATTTAATCTTGCTTATTTTATGTTATAGTATATTATTGTACTGTTGCGTCAGCGAGATCACGTGACTATTGTCACGCCACCTGCTTTCTAGAACTATCCCGTTCCTTCGGGAGTGCTCTAGCATTTACTAGATTGGGGGGTGGGGTGGTCTGGTATATATAAGATGGTCACGGCGTGACGTGACAATGTGTGTGTAGACAGTGAGTAATTGATCTGCAGTCAGAGAGTATTATTGAAGTTGAGCACGTTCGTTGTTATAGCGTTTTTTTAGCGCGATTGTTGAAATTAAGTGTATCGTAAAGTTATATTCGGAAATAATACACCAGTTTTTATTTAGTAAGGACTTGTGTCGCTAAAGTTTCGTCAGAACGAATTTACGGGAAAAAATTAACAAACGGAGACGTAACAGTACTTTTAGATTTTGAAAAAAAGTCTTCAAAGCCCAGTCTCGTCTATTTATATGTGTTTGTATTCTAATAGGAAAATGTTTGTTGGTTCTATCTCTGTGATAACCAAACTATCATCTCTGATTATTGTGAATGCCTGTAAACCAGTATGAAAGTTGTTTGTAATACTAAAAGAGATGTACAGATGTGTAGCCTGCATTCAAAGTTGCAAACATACAAAAGTTTCTTGTACTGTTACAACACATATGATCTGTTTGTTTTTTGCTTATCTCTGGATTTTTAACTAAAAGGTTATTTATTCTAATCTGTAAGTGCACTGATGTTGACAGTGTTTGGTTGTTGTTGTCTCTGTGTCTTACTTTTGTTCTCGGAGAGCTACTTTTTTTATGTACTCTTAGTGTTTAACTACTGTAATATGTTAACTCTTAACTGATTCATGGTGATCCAAGACCCTTTATCTTACAGAACATGTTCATCAGACTTTAAAAAAGTTATTGAGTTGGCTACTGTGAAATTATGTTTATATATATATATGTGTGTGTGTGCATTCATATTTGTATATATATTGCTCTTTTAACATTATTTTTTTGCTTTCTTTTTATGTGTAAAGTTATAATATCTGTTTCTTCAATATTTTTTGCATATAAACTGTGAAACTCCTTCCTGTTTGTCCGTGTAGTAATCAGTCTTTACACTATCCTATTTTCTCATTTCTAAAATTTGAAATTCTTCTTCTGTCATAATCTTTATAGTACCAGTTTTTGCTGTTAGATTTAAGTTTATCAAACTTTGACTGGTTTATATGCCACTAGTAACTGTATAGATAAATTGTTTTTAGCTGAGTTGTATGTAATAACCTTATAATTACTATTTTGTGTTTGTACTTCTATTCTTAGTGATTGCTGATGGAGTCTTGTTGATGAGGAAGAGAATCATTATTATTATTATTTTACACTTATTACATATAGTATTAGTAAGGTTTACAATTTAAAGATCAGATTTTGCTTATGCTGTGTGTGAGTAATTTATTTGTGTTAACTTCAACCAAAAATTTGCTTTCTATTAACTCATTTTCTTGTTTCATAAAACTTCTATACAATTTAAAACTTATTATTGGTGTAAATTTATTATTGTGCATGAAATATCTTTTTATCTTTGGTCTTTAAGCTGAAATATTTCTGCTTTAACAGACTTTGTTTTTGTAAGAAGTGTATATTTTGAATCTGTTTTCTAAAAATAACATTCTTGACCTGTACTTTTACTGACATCTTCTCTAACTAACTCTTTTCACAGGCACAGTTTCCACCTGATGTTTTCCTCCAGGTAATATTAAACAATTGGTATAAATATTTTCTTGCTGCTTTTCCTTTCTTATTCTGTGTATTTTTGGTTCTTGTGTGCAGAGTTTCGTATGCTTGGCTTCAACGTTTGTTGTGTCAATACCAAAAAAAAGTTATCTTTTCCAAAAGTGGTATTATGACATCTTATTATTACCTGAAGGTTTATTTTTGTTAGGATAATGTTCGGAGTGAGAATCAATGTAATAAATTTTAATTAAATTCAGTTATTTTGTGACAATCTTTATTTCAACAGTCACATTCTTGCACTGTTTTTCTACCTAAATGAGTTTGGAGAATTTACTCTGTTCTGTAATTTGATTTATTTCTTCCAGATAATAAACATTAGAACAGAAAATTCCTAATGTAATCATTTTGAAATTTCATCATGAAAACTTTAAGTATGTTAACTAAATATTAAAATTCTTAAAGAGTAAGATGTAGTTTTTAAGTTATAGTTAAATTTTACTCAAAACTTTGTATTGAAGTTGACAAACTAGATTTTGTGCTTAAATGTTTGAACAAATAATCATTTCCCATGGTTAGTAGCCTATATGATCACATGTAGTAGCTTATACAGTCACCAGGTTACTAACCATGATAATGATATATCAGCACAACCTTATTTACAGAAAAGAATAGTTTAATTTTATATGCACATTTTAACACTTTCTATCAATGCAAAATAAAATATTTCAATTAATCATATTTTTGTTCCTATTAATGTGGAAGGTGCTGTTTTTAAAATTTGATGAAAACCATGAACACCTCCTTACCTTGTAAAAGTAGTTGTTGATGTTACAAAGTAATTGATTTTTTTGCTAATTGTTATACATTTTTGCAAATCTAATATTGATACTTCTATTTAATAATATTAAATGCAGTTTTTCAATTAATATATTTTATAAGTTTATCCTTTACGTGCACATGCACACACACACAAATAAGGAAAAAACTTATCAAAAAAATAAGTAAATGTATGGATGGCTAACATTAATTCTTCAAAAACAATGCAAACAAGATAGTAGGGATGACATTTGCATCATCCATACATAAATAGCACAGGCACTCAGTGTAGTAGAATGTTAACAGCCAAAAATAGAATAAATTAAACTCAATTGTGATTTAATAGTTATATATATTGCTATATGTTAATTCTTGTGATTAGTCCATAATATATATATATATATATATATATATATATATA
>NW_013667133.1:183768-202216 GCF_000517525.1 Limulus polyphemus
TATATATATATATATATATATATATATATATACTGTATATACTGTTTTATAAATACAGCATATTTGTACCAAATAAATGCTAGTACTTGATTTCCATGTAAACATCCAACAAACAAAATCTAAGTACTGCACATGCTTAATAACTTAAATGATCATAAAAGTATCTGCAAAGATGTGATCTTTAAGAAAAACAAATTGTCATCTTCCAGTGAAAAAAAAAACCAAACAAACAAATATTAAAAGGGTATTCTTCTTTAATATGTAGTAGGCTGGATATGAACTTCCCAATATAAAGTCATTTGTTTAGATATATTTTTATAGTGCTGATTAAACGATGACTCTTGAAAGATGAAACACTTGGATATTAATGTGTTGAGTAACTAATAATATAAAATGAGACTTATTTGTGTTTCAATACAAGATGATGTAAATAAAGTAATACATGTATGATTTTTGTAGCCTTAAACAGGAAAAGATTTAATTTAATCCAACACAATTATTTTTATTTGGTACCTTAGTTTTCTTATAATGCCCAATACATGAGGTAAAACATGATTAATATTAATTTCTGATTAGAACAAGCTATTTGCTTGGAGTGAAACTAAAATGTATTTTGGTATTGGTAATGACTATATTTAATTAAGTATACTTTTCCTAAAATTTTATTTATAAGGATTAGAATGCATTGTTTCAGTAGTTAGGTACCCCCCCCCTCTGTTAATGATATTTTCAGCCATAAGCCCAATAATATCTCGCAAGGAGCTTAAGAGATTCAGGTTAGCCCATAATATATATGTAACTAACAATGCAAAACACTTTTTATAAAGAAAGTATTATAATAAAACTAAAACTAAAAGGTAATGAAACTAAATATATTAAATATTCCAACCAATATTGTTAATGAAAGTAATGAAATAGAAAGAACAGAGTATATTTTACCTATGAAACACAAAAACTCTAGCATGGAACCTTTCACAGTGCCAAATGTCTCGGACCAGACATCCACACTCGTAATGGCAAGTCAGTTTTTATTGGCTTAAGTAATGAAATGAAACATCATACTTTTTATACAGTGTTTGTGGTTACTTGAAAAACATACTCTTTATATTGAAAAGCTTTATCTTTATTTCACATACTTCCTTTTTTATCAGATGTTTATGAATGTTTACAAGTGTATTTGTTTAAATCAAATGCATAAAGCATCATTAATATTAAATGTGATGTCCTAGTACATGATATTAACTTAAGTGAAACTGAAGGAGATGTGAATGCTGCATAGTGGGTAGTTGAAACTTGTGTGCTTGTAAACTTATTCTGCAGTTACAGTACATTAAGCATATTTAAAAAAAAATTCAAAAATATATCAAACTTTTTTCCGTTTAATGTTTATTACACATTTTCTACACTAGTCAGTTTTATCATCCTTATACAGATTTCTCATGCTTGAAATTCACCGTGTTTATGTCGATGTGATAAATTATTCAGTGTGCAGTAATTGTAACTTCTTTTGCACTAGATTAAACATAATATTTGCCTGGTGTGCATTTAGTTACTTTTTTATGTATAGAGCCTATAGATTTTTACACTTATTATGTCTATGAACACTTGTGTGCTATATCTAAACGTGTTGTAAACTCAATTTAAGTCACTGAGTGTACATTACACTTACAAAATATTCCCATGTGTCTTATATTGTGCATTAGATTCAGTGTATAGATAAATTTAGTTTTTGAATGTTTTTTTATTCAGCTTGATTTGTCAAGCTATACACCAAGGTTATTTTACACTCCCTCTGTATTAACACCAATACACCATGCTTTAAAAGGATGATCATTTAATGTGGTTTGGGAAATGAATACAGTTCTGTACTTTGGTATGTCATTATTTATATGCCCATCTAATTTGCCCTGTTTTGAGATGGAACAATTCTTTTGGTGCATTTTGCAGGTGTATTCTGCCTTGGAAAGAGAGTATTCCATTTTGTCTTCAGATTTTATAATTTATTTTGGTTATTATTTCTGTAAAAGTAGGTAACAGTGTTACCACTTGATAGCAGGTGATAGTTAAAGTACAAACGGTCAATGCTTTTCAAGCTTTAAAAATTGAACAAACAGAGAAACAAATTGTATCTCATTGTTTGTATCAAATCAAGTGGTTGTTAGTAACCCAAAGGAAGTAAAAGACTTCATGAATCCAACTTAACTCACCAGCCATTGCAGAGTCAGAGAATTTGGTGTTGCAGTGCTTGTTTAATAGGACAAAATCACATTTATCATTATTAAATGAATTATAAAAAAAACTTGCCCTACAGTTACAGAAATTGAGTCATGCCAAGGGGGTCCATAACTCTCTACTCTTTCAGACAGATTGATTCAGTCAAACCCTAATGTTGATTATTTTAAATTTGAGGGTGCTCACGTTCTAATGCTTTAACTATTGTTATACTGTCAAGGAAAATGAATAATTAACTTTATTCAGTGAATACATGGAGATTCTATACTTTAATTTCAGCTCTGTTGTTAATTTTGGATGAAGAGTAATTTAATTATGAAATGCTGCACCTTCAGAGTATTTTACCTTTGCTGTACACTGAATTCACTATTTTCATCATATCTACGTTACTTATATTCACTTTAATTCTAATCTTATATTGACTGTGCATTGAAGTTTTCAATTTAAGCTCACGTATTTTACTTGTGCCATGCATTAAGCTAATGTTACATGTATTCTAGGTAAAACGTGTTTTATAAGTAACCTGTTAGACATTTAACATGTCACAGAGTCCTTGTTCTTTAGATATAGGTTACTGTAAATTACTTATTGTTCGCATGGAATTAACTTTCCTTATTTTTGTGGTACATATGTTTCCATGAACGATAGTTCCAGCGAAGAATAAAGCTTTTATGAGTGATAAATGATAAATAAAACCCAAACAGATATATGCAAGCAAATATTATTTATTATTTAGTTCATTGTTTGTTATTGCTGTAGTCAGTTAAGTACCTGCAGCACCTGCTGTAACATGCCCAGACAAGTTAAATGCTTTCAATAGGAGGATTACCAACACGTCAGTTCAGTTGCACAGCACGATTGCAAGGTCTAATAGTATGAAAGATGTTGCTTAGAAAAACAGAATGATGTCTAAAAATTTATGTAATGGAGAATTGATGCATTTTCAGTTTCATTTTTCTGTGAAAGTTAAAACCTGCGAAACAAGTTTCAATGTAAAACTGTGAAAGATAATTCCTGCGAATATTAAGTAAACTACAGTATCTCATAACTTAACCAACATTATCTTAATTTTACAGTAAGAATACCACAGACTCTGTGTTAAACCTGTTTAACGTTATCTGTGTTAAAGTTTGTTTACATGTGACATCTGTTAATGTATAGATTATTTCAACAATATATATCTGGCTTTAAACAGGTGAATAATCGAACAAGTTATAATCTTGTGTTAATTTGTAATAATGTGGTAATTTGAATTAAAAAAAAAATCACCTTGAAGTTTTATACATGTTCTTCAGGCATGTTATATACATTGTTGCTTCTATAACTGGTATGTTATTGCATTTTGAAAAAGCCTAATAAATGGATCTATGAAAATTTTTATATTATCAGTGGTGAATGTAAATGTTGTACAGAGTGTTACATGATTTTTCTCCCTTTTCCTTTGTTTTGGAGTAAACTTGGATGTTGGTTTTGCACAATGTATTTGCTTTAATAAGTTATGCATCTCAAGCTGTTCTTGTTTTACACCTATTGCTTACCTTCTGTTGCTTGTTGCATGTATATCCATGGTGATTGGTACACATGATGTCTCTTCTAATGTACACTCTGTTCAACGTTTTCCCATAATTCCTTGCACGTCACAGCACTTTCCACAGCAGTATGCCCAGACATCCAGTAATGCAATTGTAAGTATACATGTGTTAACTGGGTATGTATTTTTGTAAGTCCAGTTTTGTGTAACCTGATTATTGCATTTTGATTGTGGTTTGGTTTGACGTTATGTTTTATTTTAATAACTTAATCAAAAGTCTGAAAAGATAATTGTCATGTTTTTTAGTTTTTGTTCTATATTATTTTGAAAAGAAGCATGTACAAGTTAAAATCCAAAAAAAAGAAGCCATTAATGATACTTGTTATCAGATTAAAATTACGTTTATTTTTTGGTTGACAAAATAATATAAATACACAAAAACAAATGATAGTAGAATTTTTAAACCTAATTATACATATGACAAAAGAAGACAACAGGTTTCATAGTTGTTTTTTTTTTCTAGAAAAACTATTTTATAGCTCTTTTTATCTATACTGTTAAGATTAAGATAATTAAGATGTAAGTGTAATAGTGAAGGTAATAGATTATAATTTGCAGTAACTTTTACTTGCAATAATTATACTAGAATGAATTGTGGATTGTATCATAGCTGTTGTTACAGTTTATCAGAATGGAGTACGAAATGTTTCAGATATTGGATGTGTTCATTATATTATTATTGTATTACATTACATAAATCTAGAAATGATTAACTTATGGTATTGATTCTAGGGTCTAAAGAAGCTACTTTCAAGGTTTAAAGCATTAAAAAAAAAATTGTGCAACAGTTGGTATATAACACTTGTAAATAACAAAGGCAATAATGCAATGAGCTGATGATTTTTTAGATATCTAAATGCCATTATTAATATCGGTTGATTTATATTGCTTTAATTTATAAAATATTGCCAGTTATTTATTGTTAGGGCTGAACCTGTAAGTAAGTAGGTGTTTTGAGTGTGTGTTTTTTATTAGTTCTTGATTAGAAAGTGAAAAAAAATATTTATAATACAATGAGGAAAGTGGTAGTTAAATAGATAAAACATAGGAATTTTAACAAATATGGGCAAAAGCTATATCACAATTTCTACCTTCATTAGTTTCTGATAATATTAACAGTGGCATCATAAACCATAGTTATTGTACTTTTAAGTTGTAGTGTTTTTGTATTAAGTCTCTTGGATATATTTAGTTTTCTTGGTACAGTAGAAGTGTAACCACTTTAGTGATTTATGTCCTGAAGGAGATTCTAAGCTGCAATTGATGTAAAAAATATAAGATATAAGATCTTTAAATATGGAGTCTAGACTTATAAGAGGGCTTCAGATGAAATTGTTTTTACCACATTCCAAAACCATAGTTGATTTATTTTTCAGACTTTTTTCAGAAATGTCTTTAAAATTTATGGGATACTGTTGAAATGTACATGTGTGTATGTGTATGTACATATATACACCTTTTTTTTTTAAAGTAAACAATCTTATACCAATTTTAATGGTTAAAAGATAGAATTGTCTCAACTACTTCGGAATTGAGTAAAACACCAGAATATAATACCTCACTTTTGAAAAGGAAAATTTATTAAAGTATTTTAAACACTTTATTAAGAAGAAATTTGTATGCACAAGTTCTACATAATCTATTGAAAACTTGTAGAGTATTAAAGATAATTTGTTTTCTCAGCTGTCAGTTTGTGTTATGAGAGACCTGTTGAGCATATGAATTAAGAGGCTGTAGTGAAAATGAATGAAGTAAATTGAGTAACACCTCAACTTGTGGGCTGCTTTAATTAATATCAATTGAAATCTTTTTGTCACATGTTGTTAAACAAAGAGGTTTCTGTTATGATATTAGAATGAGTAGCCTCCCATTACTAATAATTTAATGATTCTCTGAATTTACTTTTGACCTTCCTGAAGAACTAAGTCTATTGTACTTATAAAAATAATAGTTATGAGAATTTTGAACTGGTTGGCTTTAACAAGACCTGAGTTTTGTTGATTATATTTTTTACTCTGAAATATAGTACACCTTGGACAACACAAAGCATATTAATTTCTGTAAGATAAGGGTTTGTAATACAGGCTTGTCTGTTATAAAACAGGATATTGACACAGCTAAATAAACCTAATAGTACTTGATGAAACTACTGCATCAGGGTAGTTTTAGTTCTTGAGGTTTCCCTGCATTCATAGTGCTTGGTGATAATGCAGTATTATTGATTTGTAAGTCACTTCTTGTAAGAAGTGTTGATAAAAAAGACTTGTTTTTAAACACAAATGCATACTAAGTAATTATATGTTGCAAATTTGGCAAATAAGTGTTTTGTTGTACTGTGTTTATGATTAAAATACTTAAGTAGGCCGAGTTTCTCTTAAAGGCAGGAATAATGCTGGCCTTATTAAGAATTATTAATATTAACTTCCGGTCAAAGCAAGCTAGCAACTCGCATAGATCAAAACTAAAAATCAACTCAGTAGTAAAAATAGTTAAACATACTGTTCTTATTTATAAAGGTTAGAGTGTATTGTTTAACCAGTTGGATATTTTCATTGTTAGTGATTTTTGGTCATAAATTGAATAATATATCACAAGATTTGGTCAATTTAGAAGATTTAGGTTATTCCATATACTGAGCTAACAGTGCAAAGTAATCTTTGTAATAATAATATTCTAATAAAATTAAGAAATAATATAGATATATTAAAGCCACAGACACTAGGCTATGAAAAGTATTGTTCATTTGAGGTAATATTGGATATGTTTTGAAATGATCCTTTGCAGCTTTAAGCATTATGGGAGATTAGTGTCCATTTTATAGGTAAGCATCAATTACTGAAGAAAGAGGGTCATTGAATAAGTCCGTAATTGTTTAATTACTTCAGAAGGTTTAGAATTCTAAAAAAATTTGAAACAGAAAATAATTTAAAGATATTCTTGAAACGTATGATTAGAATATGCAAGTGTATGAGAGAGGATGTTTCAAAATTGAGGAATAAGTCAAAGAAAGTCAGTAAACAGTTAGTGAGATACTATTCTAATATTGAAATTGTGCTTTGTCGTAGTGAGTTTAACTGTTGTTTGGATTTAGCTTACAAGTCGATATAATGACTTTAGATAATATTCAAACATGAGCTTAAGATATGTGAAGAAAATGAAATGAAAATTTGGTGTAGTTAGAACAGAGGCATTTTGATATAAGTAACTTGTTTTATTTGTTTGATGATATGATTTTCATCATATTTTTATTTTTGGATTTTGGAACTTGTAAGAAGTGGGAAGCTATAATTTAGCTGTTTTGGTATTTTTTGATAAGCCATAAATTTATTTCTTATTGAGCCATGATTTTATCCTCAAAAATATTTCTCAAAGCTCAGCTGGCCCCCCACTGTATTACAGTGCTGACGTACAATGCTAGAAACTGGGTTTTGGTACCCGTGGTGGGCAGAGCACAGGTAGTCCATAGAGTAGCTTTGTGCTTAACTTCATACAAAACAAACAAAGCTCAGCTGTAACAATATATTCACTTTTGTAAAAAGTAGTAGATTTAAAAATTATTAAATGATAATAATAATTATAGTAATAGCCTTTCAAATAAGCTATGGATATCAGAAGCATTTCCAAGAGTTTCACAAACATAAAATAATGTAGCAGTAGCATCTTCAAAACTATGTCAGTATGTTTGATTTAGGCTATTTTTTATTTACATTAAAGAAAATTGGCACATAAATGCAAAAGTTATTATTAAACAAAAGGACTTTAATACATAATATTCTTACATCTTAGAAATTGTGCCAGCATGTTCCAATTTGGATATTTCAAAAAAATGCTCAGTCGTAAATGTTGTTGCTGAATAAAGTTTTATATCAAATATTTGCTACCATGTTTTATTTTAGATATTTTATTTGTGCACTGAAAAAATTGATTGGTCATAGATATAAAGGTTATTATTAAAAAAAAAGATATTTCAAACAAGTTATAGTAACAATATTTTCAAAGTTCCAAAACTGATATTTATAAAATAACTAGCGTATAGCCCATCAAAAATGACTGGTCAAGTACTACCACCTCCACCCCATAGTATACCCTAGCCTTACGATTCATAGCTAACTAAAATAAATAAATTTTGCTAAATCAAGAATGACCAACATAAAGGCAGAAAAGTGCAGTTGAGGCAGTCAAATGTCAGTAAATTATTTTGTGAGCCAATCAAACTTAAGATCATTCATGAAATGAATTTGTGGCATATTCATAGAATAATTATTGGTAAAAATCAGTTAGTTTAACAACTTCTACTATATAGAAAAGCCAGAGTATTTTGGTAAACACTACATTCCAACAATGGGTTTATGTCATGTTGCTTAGCAACAAAAATATAACCTAATATTGTTGTTAGTCTATGTACTGAAAGTATAAAATGAAATGTATAGAAAACAAAGCTGGAAAAATATTTGTTGATTTCTTAATTTAGAGTCTGTTGATTAAAGAGGTTTGTTGTATGTTAAAAATGGTGGTGATATAGCAGAAAATAGCTTAATTCGAATACAATTTAAGTTTAAAATTGAATTGATATTTTTACTTTCATGATAATTTTATGCACTTGGTTCTAGGCTTGGTGATCAAACAGCACATCTTTACTTTAGGCTTATTATACCAAGACTCACTACACTTATAAGGTTTCATGGCACCCCACCCTTCTCATGGCCCTCTTGCACCCCTGTCACTAAAATCGTAATGGGCAGACAATAATCGAACTATTCTATCTGGATAAATGCATTTTGGCTTTTATGACTCCTCCTATTTCAAGAAATCAAGCATGATGTGACACACACTGGCTTTTATAAAGGTTAGATCAAATGTAAAAATAAAATCTCTTCAGTAACATTTTTGGCCCATTGAAAGCAATTTGAATGTTAGAAGAAATTTATTTCAAGTAAAGAGCTTGTATCTCAGTTTGTGTATCTAAATTGAAGTTTTATTAATGGAAATTCAATTTTTAACAAATCTGATTCAGTCCATTTGTAGATCTAAATGGTTAGCCATTTGGTTTCTCCAAATTCTGAAGAAGTACAAATTTTGTTCTTATTATAATTGTTAAAAGATTTCTATATTTCCTCAAATTCATTGAGATTTTGTCTTTAAAATACACATTGTAATTTTAAATCTGCTTTTGTTTATAAGTCAACTTTATTGCAGCAGGACTTATTCTTTCCTAAAATAGAAATGTTTTAGTTAGTTTATTATCAGGTTTCAACTACAGTAAATTATTTGTATTGGTACAGTATGAGGACAACTTATCTCAATTTTTGTTTTGAATATAAGAAAAACCTTTGAAACAGATGCCATGAGTGCTTAGTATGACTCTAGGGGTCTCTGTAAAAGATGATTTTAAATTTGCATCAAGGATGAGTGCAACATACACTATTATTGTTTTTTTACAAAGCTTAACAACAATAATAGCTGAGCGGTAAGTGGAATTTGATAATTGATTAATTGCCAGGCTTATTAATCGATTACATTCAACTTTGTGATTATTCTCACGAGACTTGGATTGGAAGAATCTGAAATGGTAATAATTGGAAACACTAATTTTGATTAGTTGATTATTATTTAGATAATCATGACATATTAGATTAAGGTAAACAAACTTGAAATAATATGAAAATAATAATATCTTTTTTTTTGATAACCTGAGTAGATGGAATAATGAGAAATATTAATTTTGATCAGTTAGATTATTGTTATGACATTAATTCAGTCATAATTGCGATGAATTGCTTATTTTATGTGATACTAATCAATACATTTGATGTTCATAGGTAATTTATTATATTGATTAATTGGGTTGATTCCCCCAGCAGAAATGTTTTAGGTAATGGAAGACATTTTATGTATATTGTAAAAGAGATCTTTATTTCTACATCTATTATGGATATTGAGCATTCTGATGTACCAGTAGCTGTATATAATATACCATTTGTAATAACAGTAACAGAGTATTATTTGAAAAGTTAATACCATTTAACCAGAAAATTGGACTTATAATTGCTAAGTATTTCACTAGCAGATCATTCTATATTGGTTTTATAATCTGATTTCCTTCAGGTCTCTCTTCATTTAAGTCAAGATTCAAATTGTGTGTACATATGGGTTTGAAGGTTTTTTCAGGGTATATGACAAGACACTTAGAATATCACAAGAACTCACTTGACTTAAATTTTCTCAAAAGTTGTCAGACCTATAACTTTGTACCTAACTTAACAATTAAACTTGCAAATAAAGATATAATTTCCAGCCAAGCTTGTAAGATTTCTCAGTGACTAAAATAAAAAATAAAATTAGAACCCAAAAGACATTCCTTAATGACCTACAGCATAGCTTTAATGACCTTAAGAACTTTTTCAGGTGGCTATATTACGTACACACAAATTCTTTGGCAACTTAACAACAGAATATTATAAAGGATAAATCTGAAAAGCTAAAAAGCTACATTTACTTGGTAAACCAGGCTACAATGATAGCTTCTTACGTAATCCAGCCAACATTATCAACAATTTGTCCAGTTATTAACTCAATTATATAACAAAGAAGGTTTTAGCTAGAGGCTTATCCTTTGCTCTGCCACCTTCAAAACTGCATCCAGTGGTACCTACTTACTCCCTTTGAGACTATTTTATATAAGGTAAAATATAAACCAGCTTGGACAAAAAGCAATATAACATTTGATAACATTAGGACCCATATCAGTAGTACTGCTCTGGTTTCTCTCCATAACTGCAAACAATGCAAAAAGCTCAGTTTACTCAGCAAGTATGAGATGTCTGATGTAAAACAACTAAAATGTAATATGGATATAATCATTACTGAGCCTGACAAAGGTAATGGTGATGTACTTCTTATCAGAGTGGACTATATGCATAAAGTATAAAGCAATCTTAATGATCCCACTTTCACTAGAGAGGTTAAAAAAATAATATTATTTTCTGAATCTATTTATAATGATCTGCATCCTATGGGTTCTCACCCTGGTATTCTTTAAGGATTACCATAAACCCTCAAAACACATATACTCATGACACCTATTGTATCCATCATTGGTACTTTTAATTACAAATTAAATACTTACCGACATTCTTTCTTAAAGGATGTTTTGTCTTTAGAACAAACGACTTTCCTGACTCTGTTTTCATGGTAAGCTTTAATATCAAATTCCTATTTACAAATATTCCACTAGAATAAACAAATGACCTATTAACAAATTTTATATGTGAAGATCACAGTCATTTTCAAGGTATTCCAAAAGCTTATTAAAGGTTTTTATCTTTCCCTTTATTGTAGGGGGAACTAGAGCAACAACTACTCCAAGCTAACCCTATTTTGGAAGCATTTGGAAATGCAAAAACAGTTAAAAATGACAACTCATCAAGATTTGTAAGTAAAAATACAGCCCTTTTTTTATTTAACATTTACTTATGGATTGCTGAATAGTGTGTGCATAGACATTAATTTATCAGAATACAATGTAATTTTGTTGAAATGAACATAAATCTTTGTTCTCTTGCAGAATATATTTTTGACTTGGAAAATGTTATATGCTTACAAATCTAGGTATAACCTCATATGACTTTTGTCTCTACATATTAGTAAATTTTAGGTTAGATGTACAACATAACTTTTGCTAATATGTTTTTTTTTTCACTCTTCATTTGTGAAATACTTCAACTAATATTATTTTTTAATGCTGATATAGTCTTAATCTGACATTTCTTTGTCAATTAGGGCAAGTTTATTCGCATTAACTTTGATGCTTCTGGATTTATTGCGGGTGCCAATATTGAAACCTGTATCCTTTGATGTGGAATTGTTATTCATTGGTTAGCTTTCATTTTTCACTGCATGAAGTGGCCTAGTGGTTATTGTGCCAAACTATGGATCAGAGGATCCTTGGTTCATGTCCTGTTGTCACATAATCTTACTCCACACTGTTCATTTAGCATAATCTAAAAGTTGTTGATGGTTGCTGTTGACTAGCTTTATTGCTTCTAGTCTGTCAGTTTGAGATTAGGAACAGCTAGCACAGATAACCCATGTGTAGCTTTGCATGAATATCTGATACAAACAAACACCAGAGCATACAAGTAAAAGCCTGTGATAGATAGAACATTTATACATTGACAGGTAAAATAAAATATTGTATTCTGTATAAAAAAGTAGATTTATTAATGCTTTAAAATATTGATTTTAGAACATTAAATATAGTCACAAGCAACCCCATACTGGATGAAAGGGAAAAAAATAAGTTTCTTGTTCTCACTGTGATATAAAGTTGGTTACTTTGTTTAACATTATCAAGAATCCAGTTTTCAAATTAACTTTGTGAAACAACATTACTATATTAAATTCTTCAGAGTTTAAGTATTTGAATATGCTGTCAAGTTGTGTAACTTAATCTATTAACCCTTTCGTGATGGCTACCCCCATTAAACACTTTTCTGTGTAAGTCCCCGAGTTATTTACTTTCAAAATTTAATTAAATAACTTCACTATTAATGTATGTGAATGAAATTAACATTATAATGTACATTATGATTCAGTGTTTTATGTTATCTAAGTTTTAATTCATTTATTTCAGAAGAGACCTTTAATAAATACTTAAACTTCAGTTTGTGTTGTCGCATGATCCATGAACTATGAAAAATCTGAACTTTCACACATTTTGTATTGACTCAGATAATGCAAGTCCTGTAGATGTATGTCTAGACAATTGATTATGTTTATTTGCCCTATTGACACAGGTTTCAAAGTTTTTTTTGCTAAATGGAGTAGAAACAAGTAATAAATTTTGTCAACCCTTGATGGGTGCCATGTCCACCTTCTGTACTTTTGCTTGAGCCTAATAACATACATGTGGTTGCTAGATATACATATGTATAGTCATTAGAAAAAGCTTATTTTACACTATAACCACCAACAGTTATTGTGAAATTGGTGTACAGTTTTTGTCATCTGGTAGATATAACTGCTTGTAGTGTTGTTGACTGCTTGATCTTCGACAGCACTTAATTTTTTCTTAGCTAAGTATTTTATAGTCAGAGAGACAGTTAAATTGAATTTAAATCCTACTTTTATATCTTTAAATATGCATCATACTTTGTATCAGTTCTCAAGGCTTAAGATCTTGCGCCAGGGTAAGATAACTTTTACCGAAGTCTTGTGCATCTCTGCTGAAGATACTGTAATTATACCCTGAAGGCACTGTGACTTGTGTTGAGATGATTGATAAAAGGTAAAATAGAGGAAAGGAAAATAAAACATTAAAAATTGACTATATGTGAAAAAGACCTGAAATTATGAATATAACCAAAAGATCTTTTAAGACCTTCTATGATAAAGTTAAAAGGTATGCATATTTTTTCTATTCCTTAATTTTAAACATTTCATTATACTGTATGTTGATGATAATATGTACAGCTAATGATATGGTAGAGAAAATGAAAAAATATAAACATTTACCTTAAAAAACGTTTGATATTGATTTAGAAGGTTCTAGAGGTTATGTAAATAAAACTCAAACTGTAAGTTGGAGAAAAGTATTTTTATACTTAAATTGAAAATCACCTTGTACTCAAACTCTTAATAGTTTGAGTGCAAATAACTATTATGTCATCAAGAAATTAATGTCGCATTTTTTTAGATGTAAAAGCAGAACAACTTGTATATCAAAACAAAACATTTATTAAATGAAAGTCTCCATTCTTATTGATGATTTTTTTCCATCCTTACAATCAGGTTGTTAATGCCCTGATTAAAGAAATCACTCGGATTTGAAACAAAAAAGATGGTAATCTAATGGTGCCATATCTGGAGAATATGGTGGGATGAGGAGAACTTCCCAACCCAACTCCATGATCTTGTGTTGCATCAAACGTGCCATATGTGGAAGTGCATTGTTGTGGAGAAGAAGAACACCTTTCTGATTGATGAGTGAAGGATGTTTCTGATGAAGGGCTTGATTTAAATGTTCTAGTTGCTGACTATAGAATTCTGTATTGACATTTCACTGTGGATTGAGGAGTTTGAAATTAATTACTACTTTGATGTCTCACCAAATGCAAAGCATCACTTTCTGTGGATGGAGTCCAGGTTTTGGGGTCGCAAGTGGTTTTTGTTTAGGACTGAGCCATTGTTTTTTGAATACATTTTTTATCACCAGCGACAATTCTGTCCAAAAATGGTTCATGCGCATTATGCGCCAGAAGAGACGAAGCAACATTCACACGTTGGAAACAGTGATCATTGGAGAGTTCATGAGGCACCCAAACACCTTCTTTATAGAGTTTTCCCATATTTCTTAGATCTTTACGTATTGTTTCATGAGAGACATGTAATTTTAGGGCCATTTCATGAGTGGGTTAGAGTCAACAAGCATCTTCAGAGCATCAATATCAATTCCAACATGTTGGCCTCTGCCATCACAATTTTTAAGGCTAAAGTCACCTGAACAAAAATTTCCTGAACCGTTGTTGACACTTACGAATGTTCAAAACATTTTCATAAACTTTTTTGATATTCTTTGTGGCTACATGGGTATTATTTCCCTTCTTGTATTCAAACAGCATTACATGACGATTGTGTGTCTCGTCATGTGCCATCACTATAAGGGACTAGAATATACTAAACTTTACACATTATATAGGCTACACTAACGTGATATTTAGGTGGTTCGTTTAACTATTATATGTGATGTACGTTTTTTTGGGGGGGTGGTTAATGAAAGTGTTCCAAAACATGACATTAATTTCTTGACGACCTAATACAGTAGATAAATAACATAAATATTTAATTAAAATAATGTCATTCTTTGTGTACAAGATACTTAAAATCTTTAACAAAATCTTAACCAGTTTTTGTGAGGATACATTAAGAAATCACAGAGTTATAGTATGTATCGTTGCACTTGTATCATTCCCCAGACAGAGTCATGTATTTTACATGACCCTGCTGAGAAAAGAATAAACTGTATTATTGTTTGTGTAAGTATGAGCACAGAAAATAATTTGAAATCATCTTTATAGTGCATTTTTAATCTAATGAGTTATTTAAAATGTAAAAAATTTTATCACCACTTTGGCTCAGACTACCATAATTACAGTGATTTGTCAAAATTTTAAATTTTAAGTAACTCAGTTTTTGTAGTTTTGATATCTTTTTTTTGTTACTTTTTGTAGCACTAAAACTATATTACTATAGCTAGCTAGGTTACGTGTGTGTATGTATGTATGTATGTGTAGAACTGCCATTGTCAGTCCTAATTGCTTGGAGCATTTACTATATTTTACATAGTACAAAAAATTTAAAGATGTTGAACTCTAGTTTCAAGAAACATTGGGATGAAATAATCTTTAGGAAACTAAACCCATCAGATGAAATACATTAGGAAATAGATTAAAATGCAGTTTTTCAAGTTTTAGATTACATATATAAACTGATCCCTACTTGTCTTTATAAAATTTAAAAATTTGTTATTGTACTTGTATTAATAATTTGTTTATGAAAAGACAAAAGAATCAAATTAGTAACATCCTACGTTACAAATTTAAATTGTTAGAAATCATTAAGGATATAAAACAGACATTGATTTAAGACAAATTGTACATGAAACAGTATAAGAAGTGATAAATAACATAAATCATGTATGAAATAATAAAGAATTAATAAATACATTTTGCATGAAATAAGCAAGAAGTAACAGATAAGATAAATCATACATGAAACAAAAGCAACTGAGAAGTTTATGGTTTATATAATATAAATAGTTTATTCAAATCACTGAAACTTAAGGTAATTGTACAACTTTTACTTGTTTTAGTAGTTTAATTTGTTAGTTATTTTTATAAACTGAAAATAAGCATCTCTGGTCTATATATGTTACTATTATTGTCATTAGTAGTATGGTAAATTGTTAATCCTTAAGCAAGATTTTAAAGATTTATTGGAAAAGTCTCGTGCCATTCGTCAAGCTAAGGATGAACGTGCTTTCCATATCTTTTACCAGCTACTTAGTGGAGCTGCACTAGAACAGAAAAGTAAGAAACCCCTGAATAATTAATTCCATAGTAATAATGTTTTAGTGTAATTCCCAGTTGTTGTAATAACCATTTTCTGTATGCTTTCCTTAGTGCAAAAGTAAACAGTACACTTTCTTGGAGTTTAGTATAAGCAAGATACATACTTTAATGTACAGTCAAAAAATCCTCTAAGTATTAATTTATATAAGACATTTTATCACTGAACCAAGAAGTGTACGAGTATTGAACATTTTGGTGTGTTTTGGAAAAGCTACAGTTCGAAAAAAAAAATAAAGCAAGCTTAAGACTTTTAAAACTGTGAAAAACTTTAAAATGTATAAACTTGCAAGAAGAGGTGTAGTTTGGCAAAAAAGGGGGAAACTTGTAAAGAGGAAAGACATCATGAAACCATAACTTGGAACGTAAATGAAGTTATATCTTAAAAACTGAATAAAAAAATATACTCTGGTATACTTAAAAAAACACTCAATAATCTTATACTGCTTGAGTGCTAAGTTATTTTGAAACATACATGAACTGTAGCGTCCTACCTTCTATTGATTTTCTCTTGGTGTATGTTATTGCACTAGTCTTGCTTATAAGGTTTCTTTCTGTATAATTTTTTTTATTTGGAAACCAAACAAATTCAGTATCAGTACCAAACCTCTTCAACCACTTAGCTAACATTTGATGTTTTCAGTGCTGCCAGTTTTATGTCCTTCATTGAAATTGTTTAGTGGAATGTCTTTCTTTCTAAGGTTTACATTGAATAGCACTGAACATAACTCTCATAATCACAAGTGTATCTACACAATAGCTTATTTTTAAGAGTGACTCACCAAGAGAGATGTTATACTTTGAAATTCCAATAGCAGCTGGTGTAGCTTACATATTGGTACACTGTACCTTCAGAAGCACTTTACTCCAAGGATGTCATACTAGCTATAACCTATACTGAATATATTTAATTACTAAAAGTAATGTTTAAGAACTCTGTTGTTCATTACCATGAAAGGAAAGAAAGGTTACATCAAAACTAATTATTGATATTTGTTGTAGAACAGAGATATACATGTGTTATTAAAGGAATGTTCCTGGTTCTCTAAAGCATGGGTTTTACTAGTGAATGAGAATGTTTTGAATGTTAAAACCTCAATCAAATGAGTTTTTATAATGAATATTTTTTTAAATTTAAAACTTTATTAGTAATTAGTTTAACAGTCCTTATGTCTTCATATGAAATGCAAACAATTGATTTTTCCACTTAAATTTTTTGTTTGTTATTGAAACTTGGAATTTGTATGATATATTTGAATAACTTTTTGTTGTAAATAGAAGAATATCTCTTGGAAGACATAAAAAACTACACATTCCTTACATATGGGAATGTTCCTGTACCTGGAGTAGTTGATAGCCAGGAATTTAGAAACACAACTAAAGCCATGGATATTATGGGCCTGTCTCAGGAAGATTTAGGTGGTAAGTTTTATATTTATTTTTCTAAAGATCTGGAGTTTTGAAATTTTTCAGTGACATGTTCTACCTTTTTTATGTGTGTGTGTTTGAGAAGAAAAATTTAGTCAGTGTCAAAATTCAGAAATACAGTATTAAACATTATTATAATTTTTTTTTAGAATGTTTCTGCTTACTTTAATATTGCTTCAGAGTTTGTTGTGTTCTGTTTGTGAAGATAATTCATTCTTGTGTATATAATATTTTTTTCTCTCACGTAAAAACATAACATTTGATTGTTGTTTTCCGTAGTTTGAACTCTTGTGATTATTCAGAATACTGTTGTGTGTTGTTTATTAGAAGATGGATTAATGAAGTGCTATAGTATAAAAATATTTGCTATGGTACTGTTCAACATGCATTTAACATGCATTTCTATCTAGAATCTTAAGTTACTGTTTCTTCATATAGTGCCCTTTATGTCTTTTTGTAATGGAGTCAGAATGGGCCCTTAGTTATGGTATTATAAATATTCTGATGTATATAATTCCTAACATGATTATGTTTTCGTTTAGATATTTTTAATACTTTATTTTTGCTTTAGCCATTTTCCGTGTGATTTCTGCTGTTGTACTGTTTGGGAATATGAAATTTAAACAAGAAAGGAACTCGGATCAAGCAACTTTACCCGACAATACTGTTGCTCAGAAAGTCAGCCATTTGCTTGGTCTCAATGTCACTGAGATGACCAAAGCATTTCTAAAGCCACGACTGAAAGTTGGAAGAGACTATGTGACCAAAGCTCAGACCAAAGAGCAGGTAATGAACATTATAGTTTAATTATCTGAGGATATACATTATTGAATAAGCAAACCTAAATTTTCTAAGGTTTAGATAAATCACAACTTTATTAAAATTCTTTTCATTTGGTCAAGAAAATTGAAATTACATATCGTATTTTTCGGAATATAAGACACACCCTTATTTTGAAGACAAAGTTTTTGGGAAAAAAAAGCTACAGTCAAATTTGAAAGATTTTTATGAACAAATATTCAATTTGATACTTTAAAAATTAGTATATATTGTTCTAAACACAAAAGACCTC
>NW_013667133.1:203202-207672 GCF_000517525.1 Limulus polyphemus
TACATTATGATAGTAAATTGTACTTGTAATAAAATACATTATGATAGTAAATTGTACTTGTAATAAAATACATTATGATAGTAAATTGTACTTGTAATAAAATACATTATGATAGTAAATTGTACTTGTAATAAAATACATTATGATAGTAAATTGTACTTGTAATAAAATACATTATGATAGTAAATTGTACTTGTAATAAAATGCACTATGACAGTTAATTGTACTTGTAATAAAATATACTATGACAGAAGTTGTATGGTAATACAAGTACATTTCTATTATGCTTAGTGTGACTTTTTTATTTATGTTTTACATGCATTTTTTAAGTATTGAGTTCACATCTGCATATTAAGTTTCAAAATTTAAGTAAAATAATAATTTTAACTTTTTCCACAAATTTTGTTCAGAAATATTTTAGAATTGATATTTTGGCCTTTGTGTAACATTTATTTAGTGTAATTCACAAAACAAGAAGAAATATTCAAACTTATGCTGCACAGATATTAGGAGTCTCACATCTAAACAGTGGAAATATAGATATTGCTTTGGAATTTTTCTTCAGTGTTTTCCACTAAGAAAGTATAATATCTTGAGAATATAATCATCCATGTCTTGTTTCTCATGATTTTTTCCTTCTCAGTTTGAGGTTTTTTTTATCACAGACCTTTGTTCTCACCCTTTTTGAGTTTACAGGATGTTGTCTAAACAATTAATAATGATACACAATTTTGTAAGTTGCTATAGACAAAATTTAAATACCATTTGATAGAACAGATTATAAACTAATTATATCAATGTAAAGTAAGAAAAGTATCAGCAGTAACTCGTGGTTTTATGAGAAAGTGACTAGACACAACTTCTGCACAGATGAATAAAGGAATCTGATGGGAAGTTTAGAAGACTTAGGAACAAACCTTATAGTTTCTTTTTCTTTGTGTTCTATTAGACATTCTTTTCATCCCTGAAGGTGTTTTTGTTTGAAAACCACAGAATTGTTTTTCTATGGTAAGATGACACGAAGCTTAATTAGGTTTAACAAGTGCAGTGACTCAAATCCTTACTTATTGAATGTTATTGTTAAGCTTTATCATATTAAAAAAAATGTACATAAAATAACTTATTATTTATTGAAAACAAGCTATGTTTATTAGATAAGTTGATCTTGACCAAGAATATTGTTTAGCAAAAATATTATCTAGCCTGGCAAAGGTAATGATGACACCACTTTGAAAGGTCTGGTCTTAGGTTATCAATAAATCTCTGTGAGTTTCACATTTTTTTTTACAATTATATCTGGAAGTACTAACAATTTACAAAATGAATTATCAAAAAAGATATGTTAATGAATATCAGTGAAGTTGAAACTGACTGGATATATAAAATTGAACTCTCCAACAGTACCTAGTTTCTGCATAGAAAAGTTATATACTTTTTATCATTTTGCTATGTGATACTGTTTTGAAAAAACTTAAATTCTTAGATGAAACATTAAGTTTCACACAATTTATTTAAGTATTTCTCTACTGTAAGAAAAATACTAATAATGAATCTTGAAATATCATCGACACCCCTCCAGTCTGCTAAGACTTAAATATGAACTCTGATTTTGTTTCAAGGTTCTCACTTGTAAGTTGAAAATGCTGAAAAAAAGATCTGTAAATAAACCATAATCAATTTATAAAGCTTGTGACAGTTCCAAATATTTTTCTGTAGTTTTAAAAATTAAAATAAACAAAACGCAGTGCATTTTAGACGTTGGTATGCAGCTTTAATATTTGTAGCTCCTGAAGGTTGTAGGGTATACTGATCTGTGAGCTTACTAGAGCAAAGCTCAGGAATTCCTTGTCTGATATTATGGATATTTCTGGAATTAATTTAGGTTTTACACTGTGTGATTTTTCAAGTTCCACACGTATTTTGTTCATTGTTTTAGTAGACAACAGGATGTGAGACCATTCTGATAGATAAAACCTGAATTAAAAACTTTTATATTAACTACAGATGAATTCTTTTGAACAACTGTGCATAAACTACACCAATGAGAAGTTGCAGCAGCTTTTCAACCACACCATGTTCATTCTGGAGCAAGAAGAGTATCAACGAGAAGGAATTGAGTGGAAGTTCATTGACTTTGGACTCGACTTACAGCCAACCATAGATCTCATTGAAAAGGTTTGCTAGAGCAACTTTTTTTTTAATTGAAACATTTTATAATGTATTGTTTTTATGTAGAATTTATTTATTTGCTTTTCGTTTTTCAAATTATTTGAATTTTTAATCCATACTTCTTTTAATTGTTAAGGTTGAATAAGCTAAAGAACTCATTGAATGGTTATAACATTTTTTATCTACATGTAGATATAGTTGTACTTTTTGTGCAAAGGTTAAACAAAACATTACATCTGCATACTTAATGTATACTTTTGTATGAGTGTTAAAAAATAAATTGCATGTTTGTGTACTTGTTCTAATAACTTTAGAAGCTTTTCATTTACAGTTCTTTTATTTGTATGTTTATTTAACATTTAATTGTAATAATTCTGTTTGCTTGATGTAGTTCATGGTTTTTGGAGCTAAACACTTGATATTTTCTTAAAGCAATGAAATCAAATTAAAACACTATTGATGCTGTAGACTATTCTATTTTTATATAATGAAAAATGTTCAGTATTGGTATTTATAATTGGAACTTGAGGAGAATTTAATAAATTTTTGTAACAGATTTTCTGTGTTTTGATGATCACATGTTTAGTTAATGTTGGCCTGCAACTAGTGTGAGAATTTGAAAATAATGGTTTTTAAATGATTGTTTTAGCTCAACACTTCATATAAAAGTGAGTTTTTATGAACATAAATTTTCTGGGATTTTATAATTACAGTTGTGATATGAGCATTATGCATTTTAATTAAAACAAACTTAAATTGTTCATTTTTTATGTGATAACTCCTGGTGACAGCAGCTTAAGTTTTTCTTATCAAACTGTTATATTTATAATTTTATATTTGTTTCATGTTTTAAGCTTTCATCAGTGACTTTTTCTCTTAGTAACCACAATAGATTTTCTTTGCTTTCAAACTTGTATGTACATGACTAATATTGAGTTGCAAAAGTTGAGAATTAATTTGACAACTTCTGTCTGTTAGATATTTTACTAACACATTTTCTTGTAGCTATATTCTCTATGAGGTTTTTTCTCTTGCAGTAAAACAATTAACAGTTTAAAGAAGTTCTATACACATTTTCATGTATGTCTGTGTTTAATTATTGTACAAACTATAAGTTTTCGTACAGTTTGTGTGTATAGATTCTAAGGCTGTATATTTGTTCTACAGAGTGTTTTGATAATTTAATATTCTTTAAATCAACTTAATTCTTGCAGCCCATGGGGATATTTGCTCTTGTCGATGAGGAATGTTGGTTTCCTAAGGCTACTGACAAGACTTTTGTGGACAAACTTCTCAATGCCCACAACACTCACCCCAAGTTTGTTAAATCAGACTTCCGTGGAGTAGCAGATTTCAGTATCATACATTATGCTGGCAAGGTAAAACTGTTTCACTTTTTTTTTTCTCTTTCATTTAAATTAGTAACATAACAATATTTGCTATTTTAAAATTTGGGTGAAATTGCAGCAAAAATGTTTAATTCAGTAATCTTTTGAAAGTTGTATATTGATATTTAGAAATTAATTGCACCTGTTATTTAATGTCCATCTTGCAAAACTCAGTCTTTTATAATTTAGTTAAGAAGATCATACTTATCCATTGAGTTCTACAATGTTACTAGATATGGACTTTTTTAAGATAACAATTCCTCAACACAAATCAAATAGTTTATTGTGTGACTTCCAAAATTTTACAGAACTTAGACTTTTAAACTAGTTAATAAGACTGTAATACTTGTCACTTGGCCTAACAAGTTGTAGGATGGTTTGAATCTTGGCTGTAAGTAGTTAATAATATTGTACTGTTTGTCACATGGAACTACCAAGTTCTAGGATGTTATAAAGTTTGTACTTCTGTAAGTAGTTAATAATATTGTACTGCTTGTCACATGGCTTACCAAGGTCTAGGATGTTATAAAGCTTGAAGTTCTGAAAGTAGTTAATACTGTACTGCTTGTCACATGATCTACCAAGTTCTAGGATGTTATAAAGTTTGTGGTTCTGTAAGTAGTTAATAATATTGTACTGTTTGTCACATGGTCTACAAAGTTCTAGGATGTTGTAAAGTTTGTACTTCTGTAAGTAGTTAATAATATTGTACTGTTTGTCACATGGAACTACCAAGTTCTAGGATGTTATAAAGTTTGTACTTCTGTAAGTAGTTAATAATATTGTACTGCTTGTCACATGGAACTACCAAGTTCTAGGATGTTATAAAGTTTGTACTTCTGTAAGTAGTTAATAATATTGTACTGCTTGTCACATGGCTTTACCAAGTTCTAGGATGTTATAAAGTTTGTAC
>NW_013667133.1:208716-211509 GCF_000517525.1 Limulus polyphemus
ACACACACACACACACACACACACACACACACACACACATTTACAGTGAGAAATACTGGTGATCAGATGATTGTGTTGATTAACATCCGAGTACAAAATAGTTATGAGAAACTTTATGATATCTTTTTTCTTAGTTTTATGGCTACAGTGAGCACAATGTACTTAAGTTAGAGCTAATTTATGAGGCTGCATTGATCTTGGATGCTCTGCATAGAATGTGTATTAATGCCCATTACAAGCTGTTTGTTAATCATATGATATTTAATGATTTAGAAGTTATTGGGTGAATTGAAACTAAATGCTATATTACATTTGTTACATCATATTGAGCCATGTGTGACCTGGGCAGGCCCTGCACTTTCAGCTGTGGGTATGTATACAAGTGACATTCAGTTCTTTTATTCAGTTCAAAGCACACAAAGTCCATGTATCATATAAGATGCTATTCAGGCATAAAATACCAATATCACTACACTGTGTTTTGAAAGGTGTCATTTTGTAGATATGTCACTGTAATAAACCATATGTTTGTTACCAGTATTTATCTAAAATCTCAACACAATACATCATTTTGACAATTGTATTCAATGTAATATGATTCCAAGTAAGTGACTCCTTGGTTCAGCATATTTGTATCGGCAATCTTTCTGACACAGTGTACTGACCTAAGATTAGTTTTTCCAGGATTGCAAGTCCTTCTAAAACTATCTTTATTTGATTGTTTAGACTCCTTGAGTAATCTATAAACATTAAATTTGTAAAAGTAGCTGAACATTATAGCACATCTATGTAATAAAAATAATTATTTTATAAATTCCTGAATATAGATGACTTTTCATTAGTGTTATTTGTAAAAAGTGATGTTGCGATGAAACAGGTGGACTACTCAGCAAGTAAGTGGTTGATGAAGAATATGGATCCCCTAAATGAGAATGTGGTATTATTGCTCCAGTGTGCCCAAGATCCTTTTATAGTACAGATATGGAAGGATGGTAAGTCATTCTTGAAGTAGTCGTCATAGATAATAACTTGCACTGATTTCTTTTTTGGCTGTGAAGCTTTTATAAAACTTGTTAAATAGATAGCATAATATTTTGTCAGGTCATTAAACCTTCCCTATTTTTATTCATTATGTTGTTATTTTCATTCTCCTTTCTACCTTAGATTTTGAAATAAAAGTATTTAATGTAAATGTAATGTAAAAAGCTTTTGCAGATCAATGTTTTCTTTGTTTGTTGTGAGAGTTTAAGGATTGGACCAGCCACTACAGTAGAGATTTGTTATTTTTTGAACTTTCTAACTGATATTCCAGAGACAGAACAGTTAACGTAACTTGTACTTTGTTTTTTTCTACTTGTTATAGTTAATATTCTGGGTATCAGAGCAGGCAGTATAAATGATAATGTATGTTAATATTTTCCCTCTGCTTTTAGTATCTTAGAGTGTGTAGTAATGTTAATCCAATGAGCACAGATGGATCATAGTGTGCAAGTTACAACTTTTTTTAACAGTTACATTCAAAATTTAATTAATCTTATTATCAATGTATGTCAATAAAATTGGCATCAAACATAGTTTATAATTCAAATTTTAATATTGTATAAATTGTAATTCATTAATTTTAAAAGGAAATACTTAAATAAATTCTCAGTCCTTACTTCTATGTATCATGCAAGACTTCTTCATTTCAAATTGCCTATTTTAGATTTTCTTTTTTCCTTATATGATATTTTGAGCGTGCTACCAATACATACTTACACTATAGATATTGCTAAGCCGTAATGTAGACAAATAGCCTCCAAATTACGTTTTACTGAGATATATATATATACAAGAAAGTTAAACCCACCTACCACACCAATCCTGTCTATCTAAAAAAATTCAGTGGTTCTCCATTATTTGCTGTTGGATTATTTATAATCAATAAAAATTGCAGATTGTTCTTTTTCAAGATTCCTTTGAAGTCTAGTTCATTTTGGGACCAGATTATGAAATATTTTGCTCCAGTTTCGTTGTTTTCCATTGTGGTGTTTGATTGAACCAGCTATTGGAATTTTTTTAAACCTATTTATAGTTAGAAAGCCAGTTAAATTATAGTAGTTTTAGGATATTCTAATTTTGTGTGTGGTAATGTTTTGTGTTACAAATTGTATATTTGAAATAAAAAATTAATAGTATTTTGGATCGCTAACATTGTTACAAAAAAAAAGTAGGTTTGTGGTGCTTTTTTCTGTCAATGGCAAAAGGCCTGAATTCCAGCCTTAAGTACTAAATTTCTTATTTTTCATGTATATTTTTAATTTCTTATTATAAAAGTAACTAAAATGGAAAAATTAGAAACTTATTATGTCAAATACGAAAATTTAAATGAAAAAAAAAAAACAACTAAATAAAAACATTTTTTGTGATACTCAATATCCTATCAAATGTATATCTTGTGCCATGATTGTAGTTTGATTTTGGGTTGCTTGTAATGTGATTATTCGTTCACACACAGCTATCCAACCCCAGCTATTATAAATGGCTTTTGAGATGCTCTGAGACTTCCTTAGTGCAGCTATAATGCAATAAAACAAAAATAATCCAGATTTGAAAAGTCTGTTGGCTGTGGCTGTAAGAATAAATTTATATGCTACTAAAACTCTGAGATTGTTTGTTTGTTTGCTTGCTTGTCTGTAATTAAATACAGCAAAAAGAGCACACAATAGCGCCATATTTGTAATGAAATGAGAACAGAATAAAACAAGTTTCGTTAAAATCGGGTCCAAGGGTTACCGTGTTAGCGCCATTTTT
>NW_013667133.1:211707-218422 GCF_000517525.1 Limulus polyphemus
TTACCGAGTTAGCGACATTTTTCGGGTCACTTTTATGAAAATTTCTAGCATGAGTAATTTTACATCACACTACCGTCCATCTTCATTAAAGGCATAAGATGACAAAATAAATCTTGAAGAATTTCTCAATAATGTGCCTTGGTAGGTAATTTGAAGAAAAAATAAAGTGTTACTGTTTCTTATTTGTAGAAGGCTTAAGAGGAAAGACCACAACATAATGAACTAATCCATCACAATACATGAAAACTCTGACTTCACTTTTTTAAAAAATGAAATGGTCTTTCCTTTTACTCCCAATTAACAATCAAATATCTTTTATTGAATTATGAATAACATGAATGGATTGAAATATTTAATTAAAGTATCTCAAAATAAACCTTCATTTCAGTGCAGTACTGAAATTAGCTTGAATTCTTCATAACCTCTGAATAGTGGGTGACCCAACAGGTCACGGGTGGTCTAGTAGTGTATAATTGTCTGTTATGGTACAGTCATTTGAGATAGTTAAAAAAGGGTAGTTTAGGTTTATTACACATTTTTGAACTTTTCATTTTACTCTACATTATTGACTACAGTTAGTGTTAGAGCACAGAAAATAACAGATAAAATGAAATGTTTTACTGGAAAAAAAAATTGATATTCATTTAGGAGGTTCTAGAGGGTATATAAATAAAATATGAAAATTGTAAGATGAAAAAAAATTTAACATGCAAGTCACCTTGCACTCAGTTTAGTTTTGAGTCAAACTGACTCAGTAAATTCACAGATAAATCTTTAGTAACAAAATATTTTATTAAACAGTCTTGTAATGTTTACTTAGAAAAGAAACTTTCCAATTGTTGTGAACATACTCTTGGTACATTCATTATTATAGTACATATAGCTTTATGGTTACTGTGTTTGTCAAAATGACCAAGCCTGCACTCATAGAGTTAAAGCAGTCATTTATATATGTTTTATTTAAGTTCTGTATAAAAAAAACTGTGGGTATATAAACAGCAAATTTAAAATGATACATCTGTGTTTAAACAACTTCCTAATAAGTAAATAGACACCCACTGATCCAAGAATATGTTTTATTGAATATACAAACATGAAACAAAGGGTACAAGATTACATCTAGAAACATGGTTACACATTGTATTTATGATATCTGAATTTGGCCCTTGGGATTGCACCCTACTTGTAACAACAAATAACCAGGCTGTTGGTGTTTCTAGAAGTTATTGTTAGGTATGCTTTTAGAGGGAGCAATCAAGGATAACATGTTCAGCAGGGTTCCTTGCTAGTGATTGGCCTGGCTGCTGGAGAGTGGTAATGTTTTGACTTCTAAACCATCATTCTCTGATTTACACTTTATTAGCGAGAGCAACATCTTACATAAAAACACTACCTTGTCTGGTAAGCTGGTTATCAATGTAGACAGATACGAATTGCTCAAGAAATATAATGAATCAAGCAGTAGTCATTGTACATATTTTTTTTATACCAGCACTTGTGATAATGCAGCTGTTCAAATGGCATTCTTCACCATAGAAGAAACACTGCCATATTTTGTTGTGGCATACAGAAGATTCAGTGGCAAAATAGTTACTGAATCTAGGTTCATTAACTATCTAATGATTGTGCAAATGTAGACTCACTGGACAAAATTACTGTGTCCCAAAAGGCAAGAAGGTTAAATAACATTTGTGATGCTAATTTCTGTCAATGTACAGTATTGTCTTGAATGAAGTGTGGCTTTCATCAAGTTACTTTTCTATTATAGCTCTTGCTGTGAACATGTCTTCTGATGGTATTGGGGCATACTTGCACATGTACTGAAACAGTAGCAGCCATATGATGTGAATCTTCCTCCACTACTTTATCATAGTACAAAGACATTGTTCCATTGGTTTTTGGTTATTCAAACCACACAGAAGGTTGTTTTCTGATATGACTGGAACTGCATTGTCAACTATTCACCTTAGACAGCAGTATTGCAAGTAATCTGACAATTTCTCTTTAACTTTGGCTGCACTTCCATTGTCTAGCTTTTTGACTTTTGGTTAATCACCAGGATCTTTTTGTATGTGGCATGACTTTTTGTGTTTTTGTCATTGTTATTTTAACCCATATTTGTGTTCGAACTACTTGCATATGGCATCATTGAGATTATCTATTTGTATTTTCAAGGGTGTCTGTTTTAGTTATTGATAGGCTGTTTATATATTTGTGTTTCTTTTTAATTCTGCACCTGTGATTGTGAGAATGGAAACATCCATTTTAAAGTATAATACATGTATATTTTCTCTGTTTTCCATTTTTTGAATGGGGAAGAGGAACAAACATTTTAAAACATTATACGTGTGTGTGTATATATATATATATATACATTATATATTATTATTATATATATATTATTATTATTATTATTTTGCTTTTCTAGCTGAGATTGTGGGTATGGGAGCAGCAACTATGACTGACACTGTGTTTGGTTCTCGAACTAGAAAAGGAATGTTCAGAACTGTCAACCAATTGTATAAGGATCAACTGGCCAAGCTGATGGTCACTCTACGAAATACTAACCCCAATTTTGTTCGATGCATTATCCCAAATTTAGAGAAGAGGGTAATTTTCCCCTTTTTTTTGGCTATGAACACTTTGTAATTTACTAAAAATAGCTGCGGTTTACTAGCTGCTAAAATTGAATTGCATAAAATTTTGATAATGCTTGAAATATGTTTTTTCACATTCCTCTTAATTCATCCATTGTGGCTTGCAATCAGAGGTGGTAAAAAATAGTATTGTTCTCCTTTGATTTTGAACCGCAATGAACAAATGAGCTTGTTGGTTTTCCAATATTTGGCCATATTTCAGCATTCAAATCATAGTGGTTTGGTAACAAAAAAAATATCAGTCAACATGGGAAAAAATTACTAGTTTAATTTTTCAAAAGCATTAAGCAAGGATGTTGGAAATACAAGCTCTATTATTTACTTATTATCTAACAAGTTGTTAGTACATATATATTATAATAAATATTCATTATTCTTCAAACTCTACAACTATGTTTAAGTTTTGTGTTTTACAATCATTTTGGTTATCAAGAAGACACTATATATGTTTTTAAAAACGGGACACCATTGGATAGATTAGAATGCTGTTTGTCAAATTCACATTTTTGGATATTAAAATATGAATCAAGTTGAAGAGTACCTCATTTGAACAATATTGCACAGTGATAAATAAAACTATTATGATGTACATTAAGCAGTTTACTAGAAATAATAATTTATTTTCATTTTTAAAATTACTTTAATTTCTTCTTTTTTTAGTATTCACCTTGAATATATGTACTTTTACATAATAAGAAATAATTCTTTGTGGTTTAGGAACCAAATGGAACTGAAAATTTAAATTTTTGTGCCATATCTAATCAAAATCCATCTCTCGATTCTTTAGGCAGGCAAAATTGAGGCATCTCTGGTATTGGACCAGCTACGTTGCAATGGTGTTTTGGAAGGAATCAGGATCTGTCGTCAAGGTTTCCCTAACAGGATACCCTTTCAAGAATTCAGACAAAGGTGGAATTTTATTTTATTATCTAGCTTTATATAGTTCTTGTTTTTATGAAAAGTTCATCTATTAGGACCTGTGTGTATTATATAGCTTTTTATACTTTTCATTTTCATGAAAAATTCATTTGCTAGGGCTTTTATTTATTATCTAGCTTTTTTGATTTTATTGTTTTGATAAGAAGAAGCTCGTGTGCTAGGGCTTTTGTGTGTGTGTATATATGGTTATGCTAATTTTTATTAGAAAAGACATGGGGTTTTTGTATACCTTTTTTCTTTTTTCCAAATTAGCCATTACAAAAGAAGTCTTTTTTTTTAAATGAATATAATAATGATTTTATTTAGTTAGAAAATGTCACAATGATGATCTATGTGATTTTGTGTGATGTCTGTTGTTTTTTTTGTTAAAATTTGTCTAAAGGTTCTGTGCACAGACAATTTATATCAAGTCTGAGCTTTGAAATTGATAAATGAAATCCAAATACTTTTTTTCTGATACAAAGAAAGATAAAAGTAGTTCCTATATATACAAACTGATTAGTAATTTGATCATTGAAATGAAAATCGTTAATCATTTCAGATATGAACTTCTTACTCCTAATGCCATTCCCAAAGGTTTCATGGATGGCAAGCTGGCTTGTGAAAAAATGGTGAGCACTGCTTCTTTTCAAAATAGAAAGTAAAATTTAATTTTTAACATTAATTTTGAATGTTCAGAGAGAAAGTAAACTTTTTCTTCAGACAATAAAAATTGCTTGACAATGAACTTGGTTTCTCAGTTAATTGTCATGCATCTTGAATGTTCTGAAGTTATACATAATCTTGAGAACACCAGTGAGATTCATATGGATCTCATTAGGTTTTTAAATTCATTTTTCTATATTATTTATGCATCTTATTGTTTGTGAGTCTGTAGCTTTTGGTTATAGAGTTCCTAATGACATAAGAGATGCACAAAATAATTTAACCAGAAATTACCAATTATATTACAGTTAATCACATCAATTACACCTAGTGTTCTTTATGTATTTTACGTAGAAAATAAAATTTTTCCCCAAAAGTTTTAGTTGGATCTTTACACTGAGTGTTGTAATACACAAAACCATAGAATTGTTCAATATGTGGTGTTCACTGGTCCTGATTTATATGTAAGGCAGTAATTTGAGGGTTATGCTTTACATCTTGATCTTAAGATTTGGATGCCCAGAAGGAAAGTAGCATCATTAAATTTTGAGATCATAATAGTTACTGTTCACTGTGTGTTATTAAACTGTTGCTAACTGTTAGGGCCCCATTTCTGGTTTTATGTTCAACCATCCTTTCTTATGAAAAAGTTATTTTCTGATTGACTCTTATCAATTTTTATTCTCATTAATTTCTTTGCCAGTTATTGAGCTTCTGCTTACTCTCACTTGTTATCAGGATCAACTATTTTGAATCTTATTATTCAAATAAGTTTGCCCATTCTGGTCTCTGATGTTAGGAAAAAAAATGTGTATTTAATTTAAGCCTTGAGTTTTTACATGGTTTGAATGTTAAGTTGGAAAATAACATTTAACATATCTTATTGAGTAAAGGAAATGATATATATATACAGCCACTCTGATATAGCTATGGTAGTTATAGGATTGACTGAGATATGGTTAGAAAGACAATTTCTCCTATATTTATATCCAAAATCACACTTCAAGAAGTTTCACTGTGTTTGCAGCACTAATTCTCAACAACTGTGGTATAGGCCTAGACTTTGTCAGTAGGACCTGTAAAATAGTTCAGTTAATGTTGCCATCAGTCTGTGTTAGGTTCAGTTGTTTTAATACTAATTTTTAACAACTGTGGTATAGGCCTTGACTTTCTGTAGGTAGGACCTGTAAAATAGTTCAATTAATGCTTGTTGTTGGTTCATGTTAGATTCAACTATATTTAAATGTCAAATTTTTAATTTTATAATTGGATTACTGCTGTTGTCAATTTGTTTGAGGAACAACTATTTTTATATCAGTATTTTGGCACATTATTTAATTTGTTTTTTTTAGATTAGTAATAGTTTTTTGTAGGATTCATTCATGCTCAGTGCCAAATTTTTTTTTAGATCACCTTTTTTACACTCTTTATTATGCTTTGTATTTTTCTTTTTTACAGTGCATATTTTAAGTAATCCTGCTATCAAAAGATTAAAATGAGCATGATCATAAAACTGCACAGAACAGATTTTTAAATTCAAATTATGAATTGCTTAACTATTTTTGGTTTTCATGTTAATTTGGAAAATTTAGAGCCCTACAAATATATTAACTTGGCAATTTTTCGAAAGAGCTGATAATTTCTTTACAAAAGCCTTCCCCTGACCTTTAAGATATAACCAGACTATGCAGAATTAATCAGTCTTCTGTGTGTATATAAAAACTCCATTTTTTTATATACATATTTCTCAATAAAATATTCATCCTAGATTTATTTTTAGATCACTGTATGATCAGCATAAACCATTTGAAGACCATTTTTTAAGTCATGCTTGTAAAATGTTGTTCACTTGGTAGTGATAATTCCTTAAGTACTAGTATCTGATAAATGGCTATTTTTTTACAGAAATTATTATTTTTATATTATTGCTATATAGAAAGTTACAAATAACTAGTGATTTTGTAGTCACATGTTTGCTCTAAGTTTCAATGTAATGTATAATCAGGTTGAATTACCTTGGTTTACTGTAAAAAGTTAATATAACAATTTCTTGCATTCATTAAAAGGTGAAAGAAATGGATACAGAAATTCTTCGTCTTTAAAAATTATTTTAACCACATATAATTGTTTTGTAAGAAGTATGTATTTATACAACATTGTCTATTTTTTCACTATTACTTTTTCCAGATTCAAGCCCTGGATCTTGACCCGAACCTATACAGAGTTGGTCAGAGTAAGATCTTCTTTAGGGCTGGAGTCTTGGCACATTTAGAGGAAGAGCGTGACATGAAGATCTCTGATTTGATTATTCAGTTCCAAGCATTCTGTCGTGGCCTTCTTGCTCGAAGGTAAGTATCTATAATTGTTTATATTTATAAATTTGCTTGGTTTTTTGTGTTAACCTTATGCCAAAGGGTCAGTCAACTTGACCAAACTTGTGAAACCAGAAAGCTATATATATATATATATATATA
>NW_013667133.1:218443-235511 GCF_000517525.1 Limulus polyphemus
TAAAGATTTGTATGTGAATTTCCAAAGTCTTTACTGAGCATAGTAATTTTCATGCTAAGAATAAAAATAATTATTCTATTAAAGAATTAAAATTATTGAAACTTCGAACAATAATGTAGAAAGATTTTTCAGAAGAAAAAGTGATAAAATTCTAAATTTTTACTTTTAGGCTATGTTATTAATCAATTGTACATGTTAGTTTTTTCAAGTATTTTACAGCATGGTTTATAAAATTTGAGACAAAAAAATACAAATTACTTGTAAGTATCCAAAAGCTAGGTGTAATTCCTAGTTTAATATTTTATGATTTCTAGTAAAATCTGAGTTAAGTTGAAAAAATTTTAGTATTTATTGAGCTATAACTAGTGATTTGTTAGCACAAGAACAGATATTGAAAAGGCTTCAAATAAAGTTTCTAATACTTGGTGATAGTAACATTTTATATGATTAAAAGATTGTGTTGTTTCAATTTTTGGTGGTTAAAAAGGTTGAGCAAGTATTGATACAGGCTGAAATACCTTTAAATATACTTTTAGTGTAGAATTGTTTCCCCTGTTTAATTGTGCACTTTGGTTTTAAGGTTTAGTGCTAACTCAAGATTTTACTATTATTTCTTTTTATAAAAATTTTCCACAGAAAGCATATTTTCACATTAAAAGTCTGCTTACAAGTTCATACTTATATTTATGAAAGCAAAGTATTAATTTTATCTTTATTTATTAATGTTACTGACTTGTGTAATATAAAATTTGACAGTCAATCAACACTATACATTTTTATTTTTCCCTTACTTCTTCAATGTAAGCAGAATTAACAAAAATGTTTTGCTGTTAGGAACTACCAGAGGCGACTTCAACAGTTGAATGCCATTCGTATTATCCAGAGAAACTGTTCTGCTTATCTCAAGCTGAGAGACTGGGCATGGTGGAGATTGTACACAAAGGTCAGTAATCAAACATTACATATTAGACTGGACTCTGGAAACAATCCATTGAGATTATTCATGAAATATTAGATTGATTAGACTGTGCTTGTGGATAGTATACAAAAGGCAGTAAATAAACACTAAATATATGATACTGAATTTGTTAGAGACTATACTAAAAAAAGTGATTAAATTGTATTCCAAGTTTTGAAGATAACTTTGAGGGTACTCAATGAGAGTTCTTCAATTTGTTACCCTTTGCTCTAAGAAAACACGCACGTTTTTGTTTTTCTGATAAACAGGTCAAACCCTTGCTTCAAGTTACGAAACAAGAGGAAAAACTAAGTGCTAAGGAAGATGAGCTGAGACAAGTCAAAGAGAAAATGGAACATGCTGAACAGGCAGCCTTAGATCTTGAAAAGAAACTTCAACAGGTATCAGACCTTACATATGTAATTTGAAATATATTTCAGTATTCAGTCTAGATTTATTTGTAACCCAAAACAAAGGCATTTCAGAAAATTTACAACTATTTAAGCTCTTTTTGTTCTTTTATACTTATAATTATGAGTATTAGCTAATGGAATAAGAAATTTTTCATCGTATTTGTGTCTTCAAGGTAGCTGGGTAAATAAGTTCTGATAATTCTTTAAACTAACCTTTGAAGTTAGACATATTTTATATAATGTTTTTTTTATTATAAAATGTCTTACTGAGAAAATCTCTTAAATAGCATAACTGTGAACTTGCATGTCTTTAATATAGAGTAAAATATGGACTTGAGTCATCAAAATGACCCTTCTCATTTATATGTAAGTAGATTGTCTGAGGTATATTTTCATAATGTGGTTCTTTTATTTTCCACATGAATAGATTGACAATGAGAAGAATATGTTAGCAGAACAACTGCAGGCTGAAACAGAGTTATGTGCTGAGGCTGAGGAGAGCAGGTTAAGGCTTTCGTCAAGAAAACAAGAGCTTGAGGAGATACTTCATGATCTAGAAGCTAGAATAGAAGAGGAAGAAGAACAAAATCAGAACCTCACAGCTGAGAAGAAGAAATTACAATTGAACATTCAAGATCTAGAGGAACAGTGAGTTCATTGTATTTTTGTTTCCTTCTGATTCATTCATCTTTACAGTCCTAGGTATCAACTTAATCATTCATTCCAATAGTATATATTCAAGGAAGGATAAACTCCCAGGTTTACTATATTTATCTTTACAGTATCCACTTAATCATTCATTCCGATAGAATATATTCAAGGAAGGATAAACTCTCAGCTTTACTAATCACTTCTTCATTTGCACAAGACTCACACCCAAGGAGAATAATTACAAAAAGCATGGCTAAGAAGTAGAAAGTCTGTGAAATGGTCAGTTTTTTGTAACCTTAGCCTGAGAGAAAGATTAATGCAAGTTTTCAACTAGTCACATCCTATTCACAAGGATGTTAGCTAAGTGCAGAACACCTGCCTAAGATTTTAAGTTTACTTCAATAAAGATGTATTCTTATCTAGTTATAGAAGGGTAAAACCAAGCAGTGTGTCATTTAGTAATTTTATTTCATAATATTGTTTAATTGTCAGTAATTGTTTATTGTAAAACCTTAACCTATATAATATGGGCACTTAAATACCTGTAATAATAACTCATGCCTAATGTGTAATCTCACTGAACAATGTATTAATCAATTTTAATATTGTTAGTATATGTCACATTTTATGTTGCTGTAAGTATTTAGGAAAAATTCGTTTAAATCTTTTTGTTTTGTTTTACTTAATTTACACTTTTAACATAAGAAATCTCACTATGTTACTTAAACCGAATCCAGAAACTTTCATTTGTTGGTATTGTTTACCTTCTTAGGTTGGAAGAAGAAGAAGCTTCTCGTCAAAAGCTTCAGTTGGAGAAGGTTAGCTTAGATGGCAAGATAAAGAAGTTGGAGGAAGACTTTGCTTTAATGGAGGATACCAACCAGAAGGTGAGGGACAATCAGTGAAATAATCTTAAAATTCAATTTTTCAAAAGTATTTATATATTTTTAGGTTTTTGCAATAAAACCTTCTGTGAAGAGATGTTTTTTTTAAAGAAAAATGTGTTACTTTTTCTCAGAATAAACATGTGTTGGTTTTGTTTATAAAAGTAAATTGGGTTAGAATTAACTGTAAAATATGACTATCTATTCTTGATTTCTGCTGAAGAAACAAGTACCAGCAGATTAGAAAAATATCACAGCATGAGCAACTATTAGATGTTTTTCAAGCTTTTAAGTAATGATTTTTATCTAATTTTTAATTACTTGTTTTGTTTACCTTATTTGCAGCTAGCTAAAGAAAAGAAAGCTTTTGAGGACCGCCAGTCTGAACTTTCTCAGTGTTTGGCTGAAGAAGAGGAAAAATCAAAACACCTCAGTAAACTCAAATCAAAACATGAAGCAACTATTACAGATTTGGAAGAAAGGCTGCGAAAGGAACAACAGGTATGGGCATACTTCAGGAATTAAGACATTGGAAAGCTATCTAGTTTTAATCTGGAAAGATCAAAATCATTATCCTGAAAAAACAGATAGGCCTAATGCTGTGTATTTCCTAAGGAAAGTTAAATTTACTCATTGGAGTTTGCATTTTTAACTGTGAGAGAAAATAATGAGTCAGAGAGTATTAGTAATGAGAATAACTTTAACTCTGAAAAATACAGAATGGTTGGAGTGAGGAACCATGTTAAAAATCACAAAGTTTATTCATAATTCTAGTATAAAAACAGTCTTAATTTGTATTCTCCTGATAGTATTATTGTCCTGTAAAGAGAAAAGATAGAAGTAAACAATTGTAAGTCTGTAACACAAAATGGTATGGAAAATATCTAAAAGAAAACAATATAAGCATTCAGTGTTATGTTATTAATTTTATTTGCATCTTTTCAACCTTATGATAATAAGGCTATTTTTAAACCTGTCTCTATGCATGTTATTGAGTTACATTCGAAATGTAATTTAACCATTTTGCAATAAGTATATTTTAATGAAATTATTATTGGGTACATTGTAATTCAAAGTTGTATATTTTATATGTTTTTATTCCTTTATTTAAAAATATTTAAAACAATAATTAAAACTTCAGTACGTATCTTGACCACAGTTAAAAATCTCAACTTTAGAGTCATATAGGAGAAATGTGTGAGAAATGTAGCCTCGCTTTGGCTCAGACAGCTAAAGCTTCACATACAAGTTCTTGAAAATGTAATTTGAGATACTGCAAGAACTAAAGCTATTGAGAAATTCCAGAGTCTAAGATAAGCCATGCCCACTTTCAAAGTAGATGCTGTGTTGCTAAGTGACAGTTTTAAGTTGAATGACATACTTATAACCAATAGAAAGAGCAGATTTTGCTCTTGAATATTATTATTGTAAGAGGAAACTTGCATTTATACATCTGTTTTCAAATGAGGTAAATGAGTCTAAGTCCATTGTTGAGAGCAGGGTCCCTAACGTTTAGTTATACTTTCTCAACTTATACATATTAGGTTGATAGACTGTTAAAAGGTATGAATGTATTTCCATTTGTTAATTTTAAACACTTCATTGCACTGTATGTTGATGATAATAGCTAGAGTTAGTGATATAGTAAAGAAAATGGAAAATACAATTATAAACATTTACCTTAAAAAACTTTTGATATTCATTTAGAAGGTTCTAGAGGTTATGGAAATGAAATGTGAAAGCTGTAAGATGATAAATAGTATTCTTATACTCAAAAATAAAAATCGTCTTGCATGTGAACTATTCAGAATGCAAGTGCAAATAACTACATTAAATAACGATTTTTTTATCAAAATAGTAGAAAAATAAAAAAAATATTTTATTTTCTGAAACTACATACTTTTATGACAGTTTGTATCAAATTTCAAACAATTTCATCCACTAGGTTTGTTTTTGTAAAGAACTTTCACAAGAGCTACATAACCTACTTGCAAAATACATAGGTCATTGTTATAATGTTAAAATTATTAATTGTTTATGTTTTAATATATTACAAAATTAAAAAGGGGACAGCTACAACCTACTGAATGTTGAAAATGTTTTAATTTAAAACTTTAATATATTATGATTCTTTTAAATATAAAATAAAAACAAATTGGCAAAACAATGATTTACAAGTTTAATGAAGTGATTTATATTTGGGAGGAACAAACTACATGTTTCAACAAAACATTGGTTGAAATAAGTAGTATGTTCCCCCTAAAACAAATCACTTTCTTTTGACAATTTATTACCATAATTTGCTTCCATACTCGAGTAGATATAAACTAATTAAAAGATGGACCAGGTGTAACTTTTTGGTATCATATAAATTAAGCTGGTTTGTAAATAAATGTGTTATGATTTCATAGAATTGAGTATCATCAACTAAATAAAATTAGCCATTCCATAAATACATTCTTTTAATTTAAACTTGATTGAACAAAGAAAAAGTACCCAAATGAATGAGTATTAAAAATATTTTAATGCATCATATGTTGAAGCCTTTGTAGTAGAATGTATCTTATTTTCATATTAATTTATCAATTATTAAGCTGTATTTAGGGCAATATGGTATGTTGTACTTGTCAAAGTGGGGAAAGTTTAGTTTTGTATCATAACATTTTTTTTACTAATGGTTATTAAGTCTATGATATTAGTAAAAGACTGTTCAAGATGAAAGATATAATGTAGTTGGGTGTGCAGCGAGAAATTGCACACTTTGAACGTTTTATTATAACGAAATATCATGAATGTATGACAAATCCACTCAGTAGTTAGAGATGGACATTATTTAACACTTTTAAGTTCTATACATTAATAGTTTATGTTGTGGGCATGTTACAGCACTGGAAAATAGATTAAATGCAGTAATTGCTAGATTAGTAAGCAGAAAGTAAATTATATTTGGATTATTACCACCTGCGCTTGTTTGACTAAAGAGGCAAACAGTGGTTGTTTTTTAGTTATTTTTTGTGTTAATTAAAACTTACACATTGAATTTAAAGTGGAAATATATTTTTAAAATTCTTCTTACTATTGATTTTGGTGTCCAGATGAGACAGGAGTTAGAACGAGTAAAACGAAGACTTGAAACTGAACTAAATGATGTAAAGGAACAGCTCAGTGAAAAGAAATTACAAGTAGAAGATCTGCAGATGCAGCTAGCTAAACGTGAAGAAGAATTAAACCAAACTCTTGTCAGGTATTAAACCCCTTTGTTTTTTGTTAAATCAAGAAATGTTACTTATTAATTTTAGATATAAAAATTCAAACATTTGCATCAAACAATTTTTATATGTGTTTATGGAAATAAATTTGTACCCAGGTTAAGTTTTTTGTCCTTTCATATCTTGAGGTTTAATAAAAAAGGATTAGAAACTATTGGATGTAAGGGTTGTCTTTGGATTTTCTTAACAGAATATGTTTGCTGGCTTGAAAGCATATCAGACTTGTCAATGAATCTTTTAAGATACTTATATTGGAATGTTACAAGCAGATAACATTTTATAAGTTCCTACTTCAACAGAAAAGTTATTTGTAGTGATTTATAAGTGTCATTTCATACTTCAAGTACTTTTTCTGTGAGTTTGAATGAAGGTTTCTTATTGAACCTTCTGTTACGAGTGACTCACTTTTTGTTATATTTTATTAAATAAAGTAGAACTCTGTCAGAATACCTATTTTTGTACTATTTATAGAGATAAAAATATATGCATAAAAAATTGACATAAGTATGAAAGATAACCTATCTCAGGGAATAATGGCAAGTCCCTTTAAACCTACTGGTATGTATCACTCAGATATAAGCAGACATATTGCAACTTAATCAAATTTAATCATCTAAATGAATTTTTATCCAGATACTTTGTATAAGTATTTTATTTATGTTATTGAGGTAGTGATTCTTTCAGTTGCTTAACTTAGAAGCATAATATCAAGTAGCTTTATATAACGGAATATTAGAAAGTTAGTGGTATCAAAAGATTGATGTTAGGTTTTGTAATTTTGGATTAAAGTTATGAAAATTACATATCAATTGCAACTTAATGACAGTAGTTTCCATCTCATATTGTTTGATTTCATGGCATATTTGATACACTTTCAAAGTTGGTGTTTTGCTGATTTTATTTTATGATTTAAAGAAATTATGATACACAAAATATTATTTATATGATACAAAACTGAGCAATGTAATAACAAATACTAAGTCGATACAAAATATAACATTTTATATAAATATTGATAAGAATCTGAATTATGCAATTTCATTTATTTAAATGTGTGATATGAGAAATACAAACTTTTATAGATTGTTGAAAAATTCCATCCAACACTATTATTGTTACATTTTTATGTACAGGGTATTGATTTAAAGCCTTAGTCACTAACAAAGCATTATCAATTACCACATGAACGAAAAAGTTTCTTTGGTGCATGAAAGTAAAATCTGCAGATGAAGCTCCCAAAAACTGATTTATGTCATATACAAAAGTATCAGTTCTTTACACTACCAGAATTTGTACATAGGGCTCCTCCCTGACAGTCACCCTCATTTCTAATGGTCAAAGATGTTTCAAACTGAACTCTCTAGATCAAAATGGAAAACATTAAAAAAAAATACATTAAATGCACGTGTACAGATGTCTAGCTATATAAAGTTGCATTAATCTTAACTTATTCCAAAAGAGGATAAAAGATTATATAAATACTTTATAAAGTGGAGTTATTTACAACTTGTCTGGTATGAATCTACGTTAACAGTGAACTTAAATTTCAAAATGGCACCATTCATTCTAGTGGCATATACAGCATTGTATTTTTATCATCTCATATAAAATAGACACAGGAACAACAACATCTTATGCTTACAGTATGTAACTAAGTAAAGGTTACATTGTAATCAAATGTGCCTAAGTTTGTGCATGAATTTTAATAAAATTTATGATAATCCTTGTTATTGACTTTAATTCCTTGGAAGATAATCTTTTCTGTCTCATCGAACTTCTTTTTTTCCATCTGCTATGTATTTATATAAGTTGGTAATCTAGTTTTGAATTGTTTTCTCAAAACAAGTTCCTGTTTGATTAAATTCTTACGATGTTCCATATTTAGCTTGTGTGTACAAATACACAACCATAATCTCTTCCAAGCACAAATTAATTTTAATTTGAATGTTTTGATTTATTTATTACATTTGTGATGTTTTGCTGAAAGCAACATCTTGTTTAGGTAAGTTTGAAACTCAATAGACCAAATGTCTAAGAACATTATATTTGAAAAGCTGATTATGATAAATGGAAATATCTTAAAGGGGAGATGAGGAAGCTGTAGCTAAGGCACAATCCCAGAAGCTACTACGAGAGATTGAAAGTCAGTTGGCAGAAGTTCAAGAAGATCTAGAGTCGGAAAAAAATTCAAGGATGAAAGCTGAGAAGCAGAAACGTGACTTAAATGAAGTAAGAATGGTCACTTGTTGTTGAAACTCATATCATCAAAACTAAATCAAATTATAGTTATTGTTTTCTTTAGAAATAAACAAAAATTACCAAATCTTAATTAACTTCGCTATTTTGAAAAACATTTTAAACTACTCATACTTATGTTTTAAATTTGTTAATAAAATGGATCAAGATTGAGCTATTATAATAGTGAGTTATGTTATATCAGCATACAGTCCATTTGTTTTAAAATAATATATTAAAGCAAATCAAACATGTATACAAACATTTGTTATACTGTTGATTATCACAGTTGTATCCAGAGCTTTAAATAATTGTCTCGTTTTCATCAAATTACACACAGGCTTTAGAACACAATTAACAAGACAAATTATTATTCTCTACTCTGTTATTACAATACAATCTGTGATAATTTCACTTTAAAAATCACCATTACCAGCTCTTCATGGCTAAACTTGTAATCAAACAGTATAGATCTATTTAACTATATAACTAACTAAACAGAGGCCTAGAATGTTCCACACACTGAGATATTATGATGCAATAATACTCAATTAAAACAATGAGAAAACTTAGAAGTTTCTAGTAACATGACACAATAATACAACAATTGAACTATTCAAGGTATGATTTGAAAACAGTTATGTAACAAAGTTGCGATAAACTTGCTTCTAAAGATAACTAAGTTTAACACTCACACTATATAAACTGTCTAAATTATAACACTCGCATTAAACTCAAATTGAAACATTTGTTTATATCTGAAAAGTTTTTAATTTCTTTCCTTCACCAAAACATAAATTTCAGTGAAGAAAAGATGATGTGGGGGTCTAATCTATTTTTTGATTCACTGTTCCCACTGCAACAGACTACTTTTGACCGAATTTGCAGCTCATCAGTGCTACTATGAAGAGAAAAATTCATAAAGTGGGCTTCATGTAGTGGGACAGTGTAACCAGTTTGTTTAGTTTAGGTGTATAGTCCTTTACTCACCACTAATAACCTATTAAGTAACCTGCACTTAGGTTATTAGTGATGAGTAAAGTATTATACATCTAAAGAAGTGTATTATTTTGTTTCTGACAGATTTAACAGTTAAAATAAGTTTGAAAATAAGGAGTTCAGTAGCTGTTTAACATTGCCTTTTTGATACATAATAACTGTAGGTAGTAATGTTTGATTAATTACACTTAGCCTTTACACAGAAAACGTTAGTACTATATACATAATAACTGTAGGTAGTAATGTTTGATGAATTACACTTAGCCTTTACACAGAAAACTTTAGTAGTAGATATAAAGTTATTTGTTTTTTAAATGTAAAGCACTTCATTCAGTAAAGTTGTATACAAATAAAATACAATTTTCAATCTCAAGAAACTGAATAGATTTATGTTTTAATAATTAATATTTTGTTTCTTATGCTATTTTAAATAATTTATTCTTATCATTTAAACACCTAATGTAGCTCAGTAAAAATATATTTACTAACTGCTATGTTATATGAACTCTGTGCTGACTTGTGGTTTTTGCTATACCAGAATTATATCAACTGACAACTTTAGCTGCTGGTGTTTATAAACTGTGGAAAGTAACTTGTCCAGAAACTGTTGTGTGTCAAAACTATATACAATGGTTCCCATTGGTTAGGGAAACTGAGAAAAGTTGGTGAATTTTTTATTTTGCATTCCTTGTCCATGACACATCAGGGAATCTCATTTAACAGACAAAACTGGGAGAAGTCGGGGAATTTCCCGTGATTCGTTGATGCTTCTTGCATACAGTTGTAAAAATATATATATATTATCATTAATTCCAAAAAAATCACATACAGTTTAATTCTGACACATTTAGAAGGTCAATATGTGTATTTCATGCATAAACGTTTTTTTGTTTACTATTAATTTTCATGAATGTAAATGTAACTTATTTAAACAGTAGCTAGGTTCCCACTTAAAAGGAGGGTAATGGCTCTGGACAAGGCTTCATCTTGTCTTCCTTAAACCAAGTCATGAAATACTGCTTTACTTCAGACTAAAACTAAAAGCCGTTAACAAATTACTATTTAGAAATAGTCTATTTCCATTAAATAAGTTATTTTCATCTTAAAGATTTTAGTGCATTAATAAAACAGTTCCCAGATTAGTAGTCATAGAAGGAACACATAATACCCTGAGTATATTATTTCATTGACATATTTGTGTAAGAAATATTTGAAATACATCAAAATAAAAGCAGACAGTTTTATTATTTTTGTAAAACCTAGAAGTTCAAAGATAAAACAAATCTCAGGATAAGTTGTTCAGATTGGCAGGTGTTGTTGACAGGAGATACCTCCAAGAGACATAATATCACCAGTGTAAGTCAAGAAATATCATATAAAGTAAAATGTGGATGGCAGTGTATAATATCAATTATTTGGAGATATGTTTTGTATAAAGATATTGAAATTATAGAATGTTTCATTGACAGTAACTAATATAGCACATGTAAAAGATTCCAAGAATAGGGCACTATTGTTATCCATGACTCTTTGAACTTGTTAGGGTAACCAGATTTCCAAATTCATAAACCAGGACAGCCCAGCCCTTGCCTATAATTTCAAAATGCTCCTTATGCTTTTTCTTGGAATTGTGATATGTAATGTCTGATCTTCCACTTTTTGCTATAAAAAAATAGTTTTGCAAATAGTGCATTCAACTCACTTGCCTTTAAAAGTATCTGAAAAAACGTTTTTTTTGGCATTTTGACACTATGAAAGGATAAACATTTTCAATAACAAAAATATTTTAGAGAACAACCCCTGATGTTTAATCATCCTCCACACATTCACCAACTGCTATAGGTCTACTACAGTACTACTAATTAAGAAGCTTATGCAGACCTGGGTTTCTCACCACACAGATGAAATTTTCTAGAGAGTTTGGAGGCAGGAGAGTACGTGTTACAACAATGAGCAAGTCAAGTAGGCCTATTACATTCATGATTTGATGTGGCTGACAGTTTGATGTGTTTATCATAAAACTGTTTTGTGCATCCAAAGAACTTGTCTTGGGACACCGGGACAAAATATCAAAAAACAGGACTGTCCTAGCAAAACCGAGATGTCTGGTTACTATAACTTGTGTCAATGAATAATGAATATGTTCTGTTTGTCTAATAATCTATAATGCATTGGATATGTAAGGAACATTTTAGGAAAATTTAATGTTTGTCAAGTAACAAACAAGATGCTAGGGATAGGTTAGATTAAAGACTGAAAGTAAAAATAAGCATGTGCACTGTGACAGAATTAGATTGATAGTTTTGATTTTGTTTGAAACTATGGGCCTTCAGATCAAGGTATGCTCTTGAGATTGAGACATCAATTATTAATTATATGGAGTTAGTATGATCAAGTATAGGCAATGTTTTAGTATTTTATCATTGTGTCTAAATCCAAGGTCTGCTATAATAAACGTAATGTGAATACTTTTAACAAAAGTTTTACGTTGTAGCAGTTTTTATGTAATAAGTTACATTATCAAAGAATAAAATGAAAATTGACACTTGAGTCAGTTGAGTGGTGTAATTCTATTATTCAATATCACTGTCAGTGGCAACATTTTTCATACAGTAACATCTGTGTCTGTGCCAGTTATTGTGGCCTCTATGAGTACAGTTGTACATTATTATAGCATAGGATTATAATACAACTAAAGTAGAACTTCAACATTAAGGGCACCCTTCTCACTTCATCCAAATGCCCTCTGTAGCAAGGTGCCCCTAGTATCAAAAATGAGCCACGCAAAGCTGGATTCTGAAACTTTGTGACCAATAATAAAGAAAAAAGGGTACAGCTAACCCACCCCCTGAGGCCTCCTGTTGACAACACTTCATATCATGGCAACATACAACTCAGAAACACCCGTGTCCTGCATACACCAAACAAAATTGGGGGGGGGCTTAAAATTCAGAAAGTTAGTACGGTAAATATAAAGTACTGTTTACATGACAGTGTAATATGATACTCTCGAGAGTAAGAAAGCACATGCACAGAAATAAGTCGACTTGACCCCTGCTCTGAGAACATGATGTGGAATTTATCAGCTTATGTATCCTACAGTGTTTACAATAATAATTCCCCAGAGTAATGAGATTGTACTTTGAATCTATGAAAATGTTTATTACAGTATATGATTCGGAACCGTCCCAGTAAACATCGCAAGTGTTAGAATATTGGTCATCCTTCTGGGAGGTTTGGAATTTAGCAATAATACCATACAGGCATACAAAAATAACTGCCCACTTTATTAAGTGCCCATATAAAGAGTGAGACTAAAGACACTGTCCTTAATCCAGAATATGGAAGTGCCCATTATTGCAAGATTTATTTTGGTTACAAATAGTAAAAAAAAGAAAGAGATTGAAATGGTCTACCCTTAATGGCTCAGTACCTGTTGTTTTGAGGTCCCCATTAATCGAGGTTCTACTGTATAAATGTTGCGGATGTTTATAAGCAAGTCTGCTTTTGTGGATGAAATGTGGATGTATAATTTTAATTTGTAACTTAATTATTTGTAAGTATAAATGATCTGGCAATCTTGTGAACAAACAAAGCTTGCATAAACCTGAAAATATTCCTGATAATGTGATCTATCTGTAAAAATATGATCACATTAATACAAAGATTTCAATACCTTTGATATAGCTGAACTTGATAAGCACAGTTTCAAAGCGCCTGCTAGAATAATACATTGTTCTCTGGATGATTGTGTACATTTGTTTTATAGATATTGGAAATATGAGTTTACTGCACAATATGGTTAATAACTGAAAGTTTTGTACACTTTTGTGCATGTATGAACATCAGAAAATATTGTTCTAATAAATATTTGACATATGAGATGTGTACTTGTTAAAGAATATTCCACTTTAGAACAGTGAACATCAACATGTTCTTTCCATGTATTATAAGTTGAAACGTAATAATCACAAATGTTAAAATCTATAGTGTTGTTTATGTTGTAATGTTTTTGTGATTTAAATTAAAATTGAAAAGTGATTGGTACTTAGTATCACAAAAAATGGATAAACTTCCTTTGTTTTTTAAGTTCTGATAAGTATCAGTAATTTGAGACCAGCATGACCGATCATGTTGGAACTTTCCAAGATGACATTTGAGCATGCTGCGACTCTTAAAATATGGCATATTTTGTCTTTGTTAAAAAATACACAAATAACGTTTTGTAATTTCACAGTTTTTTGCAGTTAATGATACATTACAAACATAGATGAAATGGCCAAGGAAAAACATGTTTTGGTCAGGAAAAGGTTTGGGAATTTCATTCTTCCTGAGTTATGAAAACCACCAGCTCATCTATTTAGCTAAAACTAAATCAATTGAGTAGTTGAGTTGCAGCTTTTTGGGGAGGAGTAAATAAAATGGCTTGTCTAACTGCTGTGTTATAGGAACTTGAAGCACTGAAGAATGAACTTTTGGACTCACTGGACACGACTGCTGCCCAACAGGATCTCAGGACTAAACGTGAACAAGAACTGGCCATGTTGAAGAAAACCCTGGAAGAAGAAGCTAGCACTCATGAAAACCAAATCAGTGAAATTAGACAAAAACACAATCATACCATCGAAGAACTTAATGAACAACTTGAAGCTCTTAAAAAGGTAAGTTGTTACCTTGCACTCTACAGCTAACCAACTGAATCTCCACAAAAAAACAAAAAAAAAAGAAATATATATTCCACAGTTTGTTAATTCCTAAAGTAAAACTGAATATCTGTACTATGTTATTCTGCATTATTTGAAGGAGTAGTTGAGTTTCAATGTTTCAGTTGTTCTGACTAATATTTTTCAAATACTGTTATCATATTTAAAATATTTTTTCTGGTTCAAGTTTAGAATAATTTTCAGCTATAAAAGATTTTAAATTCTAACCTGGTTTTAGAATTATTGGTCATTTGTAGTAGTAGCTGGAATGTTTTACATGTATAATAATTTGGAGTTATGATTAGAATATTAGCTATAAGTAACATAAATATATGATTGGTAGTATGAGGAGCATACAGAAATGAAGTTATTGTGTAACTTTTGCAAAAAAAAAAGAAGAAAGAACCGATAAGAATAAAGTATAAAATATCACACACTTAACCCTTTTGCTATGGACATCCTTTTCTGCACATGTCACAAGGTTTTTCTGAGTTACATTCAAAATTTAATTAAACTACTTGTTTATCATGGTATATGAATACACTTGGCATAAAAATGTAGCTAATAATCCATGTTTTAATATTATACAAGTTTTAAATTCTTAATTTTATAAAGCAATATTTAAAAAATCCTGAATTTACCCTAGTATTAGAATTGTGATATTTGCTCTCTAGGCATTCCCTCTTCTCTAATTTATTTACTACTCCTCCAAGTAATTTAATGTAAGCTACTCATTATAATGTTGTAGTCTTTCAGGCAAAGCATAATTTTTATAGCCTTCAATCTTGTTTAGTTAGAGAGCTATAAAATAGAAAATCAGACCCCTCTTGTCACAACCATCTATCACATTCTGTCTTTCAGAAATTGCTAATAGTTCTCTCTGGCATTTGATACTATATTACTTACAACCAATAGAAAGCCAAAGTTTTAATCTATGAAATGATCCATTATATTATGTTGTTTTCTGTACAGAGAATTGTCTAATTCACTTCCAGTTGAAACTTTTATCCCATTGGAAACACATCAACGAGCTTAGCTGAATTTTTAATGGCTCTTGTCACATAGTAAGAAAAACAGAGAAATTGTGATAGTTATAGGATATTGTCTGCTTTTTGCATTTTATTATTTTGTGTTTTTTGATGAATTATTAATTGAATAAAACATTATTTAGTGCAGCAGTACCATTAGTGTAAAACGAAAAAGTAGGGTTAAGTATCATAGTCAGTTGACAGCAAAAGAAAAGAAAAAAGAAGACCCCAGGTAAGTACTATATTTCTTGTTTTTCATGTGTATTATTTCTTTATTATTATAAAAGTAACTAAAATGTAAAAGTTAGAAACTTTTTAGGTTAGATTAGGTAAAATAAAAAAATAGTAAAAAATTTTCATAAGGTATAGTCACGAATAGCACATGCATTACGTAATTCAATAGGGTAATGGGAGCTGTACATTTGCCAAGTGATTTACAATGTCTTTGGCTGGAATATTAGTTAAATATGGTTCAAAGGGCAATAAAAAAATGAAATTTAAATATAAACAGATGTATACTGTTATGAGTTTAAAGCTATATAGGATAAACAAATGTAGTTTCATGTTACAGTATGAAGTCATTTTAGAAAGAAAAAATAGTAATTTAGATTTATTTTTGGTGATGGTTATGAGGTCGGTGAAATTGACCAACCTCATATAGATTTAGGTTAGAAAAATATCAGATAAGATATAAAGTTTAATGAAAAAAGTTTGAAATTCATATAGGAGGTTTTAGGGATTACACAAATGAAATTTGAAATTTTTCAGATGAAGAAAAGTATTTTTAATATTAACATGAGAATTATTTTGCACTCAGAGCAGTCAACATTTTGACTCCATATATTCCTGGAGAAATTCTTAGAAAAATTACTTCATTAAAAATTCTAATCTTTTGTCTACAAATGATTTAGTGCTTACTGAAAGCTTGTGAAATTTTGTGAAGATACACGAAACATATTAGAAATTATTGTGTGGAAACTATAAAGGTCAGTTTGGGGCACATTTTAAAGTAGAATCGATCGAGTTTGTAGCAAAAGAGTTAGAGTACAAAATGTGAATTTTAAGAAAAGACTACTCTGCTGTTGAGACAGTATATGTTGTAAGTAATATTTAAACTTAAACATTACTGTTTTCATAAGATTTTTGTGTTATGTATTTTGTCATGCCCTGTGTCCCATCATGTTCAGTGTCTCTGTTTTGTTCTTTTTAGTACAAATGTTATTACCATTTAGTCAAAAATGATTTTTTTTGAATAAGCTAAATGAAATATACATTTTAGATTGTTTCTGAATGTAAGTTGCTTATCTGAAGTGTAATTTTTGTTATCTAGTAATAGAATTATTTTTTGATAACAATTTGTATGTATTATCGAAATTTTAAAGTGATTTTAATTCAAGAAAGCAGTGAATGATTCACCTATCAAAGGGAAAGATTTATAACCTTCCTCCTCGGAACTTGCTGATATCCTGCATAGGTTTTTATGAAGTTTTGAGAAGAATTTCCAAAATTTAATGTAAAGGTGTGATTGATTGAAGTTTTCGAAAGTTAATGACAGTGTTTGCTTCTGTAGCTGACTCTCTATGTGAGATAAAGAGCAAAAGATGAATGTGGAGTGAAGGTGGATAATGGCAAAAATAAGATTTAATTTATTTGTGCATAATTTAGTCATATGATATTTGTCAGACTCATTGTTAAGCAGTTGCATCATGTAAGCAAATTGCAAATGGGCCAATACATGATACCATTAACATTAATTGAGTTTAAAGTTAAGCAACAGATTATTATTATTTTTTAATGTTTAATTAAAATTATATGTATTTCACTATATGTTTTGGATGGCTGTCTTTAATGAGATCACTATTACTACAGAGTAACAATTAAAAGTATGAAGTTGGTAATTTAAATTTAGTATTTCAGTGTTGTTTACT
>NW_013667133.1:235977-252403 GCF_000517525.1 Limulus polyphemus
TATTTTAAAGATTTTTTTAGTTTCACATGTTGGGAATTTCTGTAGCTCTTTATTCAAGCAGGTTTTTAAAGATTCCATTATGTAAGCAAAATTTTAATCCTGTTTAGTACAGTTGTGTATTTAGTCAAATCTAATAATTTATATACTTTTGAACTAGATGAACTGTGATGTCATGTGATTGGGAATCTCTGTAGCTCTTTATTCAAGCAGGTTTTTAAAGATTCCATTATGTAAGCAAAATTTTAATCCTGTTTAGTACAGTTGTGTATTTAGTCAAATCTGATAATTTATATACTTTTGAACTAGATGAACTGTGATGTCATGTGATTGGGAATCTCTGTAGCTCTTTATTCAAGCAGGATTTTAAAGATTCCATTATTTAAGCAAAATTTTAATCCTGTTTGGTACAGTTGTGTATTTAGTCAAATCTAATAATTTATATACTTGTGAACTAGATGAACCGTGATGTCATGTGATTGGTAAGATAGTGTATTCTTTCCTATATACTTGTGCATAACCAAGATAATTGGTAGTATTCTCTGTGTTTTTAGGCTGAACTAGAAGCAGTAAATTCCCAGCTTGAAGACATGGACAGCAAAGCCACACAGGCAGCTAAGAGCACAAGCACATTGGAAGGTCAGCTAAATGAAGCTCAGGTAAACATTTTTAATAATGGATTTCACTTTACAGGTTGTGTTGTATGGAATATCATCTAAGAGGAAATCTGTGATATATTTGTTTTTAACACCTTCCATTGCCAGTCAAAATAATAATATTCTGAGTTCAAAATTGCATCTCTACCTTCAAAATTGAATAAAAAACATGTTTCTAATCTATTTCACTTACTTTGTGAAAGAAAATGGTGTAGAAATGATATAAAAATATTATGTGATGGTTATTTAGTTATTTTATGAGTAAAACATTACATGTGCTAGTTGTTATTATTCATGGTATACTACAGACATAGACCTGGTAAAAGTGGACTTGTAAATTCCTAACAGTGGATAGTCATTTATGTGTTATACATGATCATCTATAAGAAGAAACTAGACACAAACATTTATTTAATTACTGTCTAATTGTGGATAGTTGTTTACTTGTTGCTATACAAACACTGGAACTTTAATGCCAAACAGTGAATAATTGTTTACTTTTGTTACATGCTAAAAATGGATAATTGTTTACTTCTTTTTATATAGGATCTACTACAAGAAGAGACCAGGCAGAAACTGGCCCTCAGTTCTAAACTCAGACAGTTAGAAAGTGACAAAGACAATCTTCAAGAACAACTGGAAGAGGAGGAAGAGGCTAAGAAGAATTTAGAGAAACAAGTTTCTACAATGAGTCAACAGGTATATTATTCTTTTGTATGTGTGTGTATTTTTTGTAAATTAATATATTTCATAAAAAAATAATTAATAAAGATTTGGAGTTTTGTGTGTGTGTGTGTGTGTGTGTATTTTTGTAAATTAATATATTTCATGAAAAAATAATTAATAAAGATTTGGAGTTTTAATAATAAAAATGAGAATCATGACTGTAAGATTCCTGATGGTTTCTTGTTTTTATAGTGTGTGTGTGTGTGTGTGTGTAAATCTAGTGATACTTAGCATCAATTTTATAAGGGATAAACGTTTTCAGCAATTTATTAATATCCTAGAATCAAATATACTAAAATGTTTACATACTTGGTGAAGACCAGATTCTAGTGATTATTGATCTGTATGTTTTACAATAGAAAGAAACAATTTATATTGTTTTCACTGTTAGTCAGTCTCAATAAAAGCACTTGAAAATACCTGGGTTATAATAAAAATGTAGTTTTTCAGTCAGAAATGAAAGAAAGTTTGTAAAACTGTATGATTATGATAGATGCAAGATTTGAAGAAAAAAGCAGATGAGGCAGATGAACTTTCTACTTTGCTAGAAGAACAAAGGAAGAAGATGAATAAAGATATGGAAGCCCTTCAGAGACAGATTGAGGAACTAAAGACTGCAAATGATAAACTTGAAAAATCTAAGAAAAAACTTCAGTCTGAGGTAAGCTTATTGATTTTTTTCAAAAGCTCTCCAAAAAAATAGTTAAAATGAAAAGTTGTGTGCAGTATATGAAAGAATTGTAAAATATTATTTGATTGGTACATTATAAAGCTGGTTTTATTAATTTTTTTTTTTCAATCAAGAGTTTCACATATGAAACCTTAATTTTTTTCATGTTTGGTAGACTCCGAGCCTGTAATTCTAAGTTAATTATAAGAATACACAATTGTTATATGAAGTTTCTCGTTTCTTTAGATTCTTAACTTGTTAGAGAACAGGTAATCTTCGTTTAATCATCAAATATGATTTTTTTTTGTAGGTAGAGGACTTGAATGTAGAACTGGATAGCCAACGATCCAAAGTATCAGAGCTAGAAAAGAAACAAAGGAAGTTCGATCAGATGTTAGCTGAAGAAAAAGCTGTATCTGAGAGAATATCTCAGGAGAGAGACAATGCTGAAAGAGAAGTCAGAGAGAAGGAGACAAAGATTTTATCTCTTACACGTGACTTGGATGAAAAGCAAGATCTGTTGGAAGAACAAGAACGACTTCGTAAGCAATTGCAGTCAGAATTGGATGAGCTGATGAATAATCAGGGCACTGCTGACAAAAATGTGAGTTTTGAAACTTATCCTATGGTAAAGGCTTGACCCTCTTTAATGTATCTCACAGTTGCAGCTTATGACATATTTATTTTTCATTGATACCATAGGTAATTTTCCATTGTTTATTACAAACTTTTGCATTTTTTGTTTAATCTGAAAGAGTGTCAATGTTAATGATTGTAGGAACTTTTGTTTTGCAAAATTATCTCTCAAACAATATTTTTTTATCATTAGGGCATGTTTTTAATTTGATTTTTCAGAAGCTTTAGATTTATTTTGTAAACTGTTAATGCTTTCCAGGTGCATGAACTGGAGAAGGCCAAGCGAGTATTGGAGAGTCAATTGGCAGAACAGAAAACGCAGATAGAGGAACTTGAGGATGAACTTCAGCTGACAGAGGATGCCAAGTTGAGGTTGGAAGTTAATATGCAAGCTCTTAAGTCACAATTTGAACGAGACCTTCAAGCCAAGGAGGAACAAGCTGAAGAGAAAAGAAGAGGATTAATCAAGCAGGTTTGTTATTGTAAACAAATATATTTTCATGTCTTCAGATTAGCTCTAATAGGAATAAAGTCTCGTATTGATTAGATATTTTTATTAGTTTAAGTAGATGATCAGTATACACTTTTTAAGACTGTATTGTTAATAAATATTTTATTCATTATTGTTTTCACTAATAATCAAATCAGTTTATCTAATTTAGCAGTAATGAAACATAATCATAGTATTATTAATAACACTTTATTCAGTATTAAAGAAATGGATAATAACTTCAATACACATAATTAGTAATGGGACAGCATAGCTTGTAGATTGAGTTTTTGGTGGGCTTCTCCTGCCATTTCTTTTGGTTTTTAGATGATGTTTTTTTGCTCCAAGTCCTTTAAAAGAAGTGTTTGGGTAGCTATTCAAATAATCGTAGTATGTAAATATATCTTTATTTTTCTTGTAACTGTGTAATTATATTGATTTTAATAATTCTTAAACTTGTCACTGTACTATAGATTTGAAGTCTGTATACTAATTTAAAATGCTCCAATTATTTATTCAGCAAGTGTATGATACAAGTATGTTATCAGCTCTTAGTTGTGTAGTCATTTACAGTAAAACATTTAGTTCAAATCACTTTGGTAATAGCAGAAAGAACAAGCAAAGAATGGGAGATATTACTATTAATAGTTGTATTCCATTATATCATGTTTTAGACTTGCACCTTTCAAATCTAACAGCAGATTAGATTTGATTTTAATATTAGTCGTGACATATTCATATAGTCAGCATAATTTATTCCTGATTCAGTTGTGCTTGTCACTATGTTAATAGTTGATTCCCTGTATTGTGATTTATGATGACATTATATGTGGTGTTGGTAAGTTCATTATATATTTTTAGCTGTGTCATTTGTTAGTAATGTTTGATTTATTTGTTATAGATGCGAGACCTAGAAGCAGAGCTTGAAGATGAAAGAAAGCAAAGAGGAGCTGCCATCAATGCCAGAAAGAAGTTAGAGGGAGACTTTAAAGACCTAGAGCAACAGCTGGAAATGGCTAACCGCCTTAAGGAAGATGCCATTAGACAGCTGAAGAAACTTCAGGTATTTTTTTGCTGTCATTGTTTATATGTTATTAATTGTGATAGAAGATGGAAAGAGAGACTAACTAAACAATAGTAAAAGCATTGAATACTTATTACTATTTTGCACCAGAATGTTACAGATGCTACAAAAAAGAAAGTTGAACTATTATCCCTTTTATACATTTTTGCAGTTTTTTATGAAGTGTTTATAAAAGTATACCTGGCTTCTTTTTCTGTGTATTTTTTTTGCTTTTGATCATTACAAAAAGTAGCTTTTATATTGAAAAACGTAACTAATATTGAAAGTAATATCATACCTTTTGTTTTTGTAGTCTTAGTTTTAAGCATAAAAGTTTTATTATGTTATTACTTTGATTAATATTTATAAAATCTCCCTAGCAAGTGGTTATGCATAAAGCTAAACTTGGTACTGAAGAATCACATGTAGAGGGTGAAAGATTTTCTTTCATTTATTTTTTTTCATTTATATAGGTAGAATGTCTGTTAGTCTGTAGAATTCTTCTCGGTGAAATGTTTTTTTTTACCATGTTTACAAACAGTATTTTTTATGTTTTACTGTTTAGGCAAGCTCAGAAAGACACCATTTTGGTTTGATATAAAATAACTACCTTCCAATAGGCAATAATAATTATACCATCACCAAATAATAGATGTAATTTTTGATTGCATTACATTGTACAAATTGGAAGAAATTTGGAGCTTAATATAAATTTGAAAGCTAATTTCTTGTAGAACCAGTTAAAGGATTATCAGCGTGATGCTGAGGAAGCTCGTATGTCCCGAGATGATCTGATTGCTCAGGCCAAAGAAATGGAAAAGAAGTTAAAGAATATGGAAGCTGAAACAATCCAGCTTCAGGAAGACCTTTCAAACTCTGAGAGAGCACGACGCACTGCTGAGACTGAGAGAGATGAATTACAAGAAGAGGTTAACAACAATAGTTCTCGGAGGTAAATTTTTTACACTTAAGTTTTAAATCAACTTTTTTTACTAAGCCTATGTGTGTGGTGTGGGTGGGGGCATCAAAGGGCACACATTATGATGTTTTTGTAGTTACATTCAAAATGTAATTCAACTTTTTTATGCCATCAAAACATAGTTTATAATTAAAATTTGAATATTATGTTTTAATTACTTAATTTCAAAAACAAGTTTTTGAATAAATTCTTGACCTTTACTTACTTATATCATATGACACTTCTTTGCTCTGAACTGCCCATTTTAGAAAATTCATTATCAAGGCAATTTTAAAAAAAATAAAAGCAGGAATTGTGTTTAAAATTTCCAAAAAAGACTATTTGGCTGATGGCCAACATTAAAAGAGTCTACATGTTTTGGTAGCTTTATGCTGCTATCATAAGGAGTTAACTGTTAACTGCTTCCTTGATAGTTTGTAAACAACGCAGCTTTTTTTGCTTATAAACACATATGTGGAAGAATGGGTAATTAGGCTATCAACATTTGTACATCACGAGCCAGAGCACAACCTGATTTAGTGTTATCCATGGAACAAATTACAGTAAACAGTCCCATATTTATTATCTCATTTTCTAGTTGTTGTTACTTAAATATGTTCCTTAACAAACACTTATAATCAAACGGACATTATACTTTCACATAAATGAAGATATGGCAAAGTTTCCCTTTAATACATATATTTGTAGCATAATTACATAGCTCGCATGATTCTAAACACCAACTTGAGAATGTTTGATTTTGCTAAATTATTTATGTATATGAAATGAATAAAAGATGAGGCTGTGATATTTAATTTTAATTGGTGGGTCAAAAATATAATATAATAACTACTTCGTACAACTGGAAATTGTTTAAGCCCTAGACAAAGACATTTAGTAAATGACTTATGATATCTTAAGAAAAATAAAATGATTAAATCTTCCTTTTGCATCCCTGAAATATGTATTTTATGCATATAAGAAACTTAAATAAAGAAGTGAATGGAGTACATAAAAATTACTTTAACCTCAAGGACCTTATTTGGATTTTGTGGGGCTCTAATCAAAAATTATTTGAGAGCTCCCACTGCCTGCATGTTAGAAGGAAAAACAAATTGCAAACGCGAAGAGGGAAAAAATATAGGAAAAGAAATGCTTCTTTTTTTATTTTGCTTTTTGTTAAATATTGTCTGCCCAAACTTTGCACACCTGGGGTCCTGTGAAAGCATTTGTCCCTAGCAGCTGTCTAGTTCTTCTGATCGAAATTATGCCCCTATTAATCTCTAAAGGTTTCTAGAGGCATTTTCAGCTTTATAAGATTGAATAGTTCAAAATTTTACAGATTTGAACTGTTTGACATAAGATTGAACAGACTAACATTATATAGCTTTTAAGTGTACAGCATGAAACTGTACAGGCCAACATTATACAGTTTTAAAGTATATAATGTGAGATTGGACAGGCGAACATTATACAGCTTTTAAGTGTACAGCATGAAACTGTACAGGCCAACATTATACAGTTTTAAAGTATATAATGTGAGATTGAACAGGCAAACATTCTACAGTTTTTAACTGTATGACAAAGTTTGAATAGGTCCTTGTTTTACATTTTTAAACTGTATGATATAAAGTTTAACAGGCCAACATTATGTAATTTTGAACTAACTGTATAACATGAGCTTGAACTGGCCAATATCCTGCAATATTGAACTGTATGACATAAGATTGAATAGACCAACATTTGTATATTTCTAACTGTATAAAAAACATTAAATTGGCCAACATTCTTCAGCTTTTAACTGTTTACTATTAGACTGAACTTGCCTAGATATTGAACATTGTTATTTCTGATACTGAAATGAGTATATAACACATTTAAATTGTGATAGATATACAGTAATGCTCAAAATATTAATGGAAAGTTCATTTTAATTATTAGAGTGCATAACTAATAAAATACCTTGTCAAAGATAAGTTTTGATCTACATATTCAAGATGGTACGTTTAACTTACACAACATAGGACAGCACAGAGAAAAATTTTAGTAGAGATTGGTTAAGTTGTACATTTAGAGAGTGGTGACAAAAGGTAATTTTTATGATCAGATGTTGTCATTAATTTTATATTATGAAATTAAATGTGAAGCAAGTAGAGGTGTTCAACAAATTAAATATTTCACATTTAACACATGTTATCAGTAGTGAAATAAAGAATAAATATTCAAAAATGTAGTAAAAAACGAATTATTGGGAGCATTGGTGACATTGTTTTGATATATAATGGGTTGGAATTGTTTATACAATTTGCCCAGAATGTGTAATTATAGAAAAATAAAAAATAAATGTGAAGCAGAACTATGACATTTTTGGATATGAGATTTAGGAGTTCATTCATGTCAAAATGCTCTGTCAAAATATTTGTTTGACATTACTTTTGTCATAGCTCACTCCTCCAGGAAGAAAAAAGACGTCTGGAAGCTAGAATTCAGCAACTGGAAGAAGAGCTAGAAGAAGAACAGAGTAACTCTGAGATCATGATGGAGAAAGCCCGTAAAGCCCAGACCCAGGTATCTATTTTAATGTATCTAAATCATAAAACTACAAAATATTTTAAGCTTACAAGGTCCAAACTAGGGAACCATATAATATATATGGCTCAATCCATGTTATTATTGTTTTTGAATCTCAAGACTGCAAGCTCCAGACTTTGGTTTGATTAATGAACTCTGAGGACACAATATCACAAAATCCTGATCTACATAACCTTGTATAACAGAGCCCAATGGATAGCTTATTGAAATTTTTGTGTTTGAAAGCCATGCAAAAATCAGGTTATAAGCTTTCAATAATTCTAAACTAATAAATATTAAAATATTGTGTGTTATTACAATACATAATAAGTTTTAGACTGAACTTTTCAAAGTGATTTGTAGGACTTGTGCAACATTTAGAGACGAAATATGTATAGATTTTGATAAATGAAGGTGAGAGTTCAAGTTCTCTTTAAATATCGAGTTTGTAGGCCTTACAAAGTTGCACAAAACTAGCATTTTCCATAAACTTCAGAATATGAGGAATTATATGGGAACTAGAATACAATTGTTATAATGATCTTTAAAATTATAAAGGAAATATACCTGAGAAGAGTTATGACAAAAATATGCCTTTATTGGTACACTGTATTTAATGTGACATCTGAATTTCTAATCCTTTAAAACCATAGTACTCTGTAAGTTTGTATTTTGCAGTAGTCTGTGGTAAAGTTTCTCTGCAAATTGCTGCCAGTTTATTATATTTTGCATATAAAAATTAAATTAAACACAAAAAATTTTTAGTCAGATGTTTGAAAAAAATGTTTAAATAAGTTCTTGACCTTTATGTCTTGATACGTGGTCGATTTTGTAGCTGCTACTCAGTTCAGATCCCCCTGTATGTAGAATGGATCAAAACTTGTTACAAAGTTTTTAATGATCACTTAAGGTATAATTTTTCTGTGTTACTTTTTTTTTTATAAAAGAAATTAATTTTGTCTCAAAAGATGAGTACTTGTTTTCTCATAAGCTTGTAGGTAAGGCTAAGTACTGAAAGCCAGTGCTTCAATTTATCTAATGAATAGGACTAAATAGAAACAATTGGATATTGTTTGTGAATGTTGTAGCAAAAAAACATTTGCTGCATAAATGTTTTCTTTGCTCTGAAAATGTTATATGTGAAAGAGCTTATTTAGTTGAAATAATGTTAAAAATAACTGTTTACTGTATATTAATTTCACAGATTCTTATATATGTATTATTTAACTTCAAATCTTCTAGATTGAGCAGCTAACTACAGACCTAGCAAGTGAACGGTCTTCTTCTCAGAAATTGGAAAACAACAGAATGTTACTAGAAAGACAGGTAAGACATTCTGGATAAAGCATGTACATTGTACAGTGTTAAGGCTGTTATAAAAAACAGAACTGTATGTCATAGTAAGATAAAACAGATTTAGGCTTGATTATTCAGAACTGGTAGCAACTGCTGTATTATTGAAATAGAAGCAATGACTAAGTTAGTAGTTAGTATCAGACAAAGTATTTTACAGTAGAAATAAATCTAGGCTAACAGAGTTAATAGTAGCACCTTATTGTAATGGAAACAGTAGCATCAGTAGCAACTCCATGTTGTAATGGAGACAGTAACATTAGTAACAAATGCTGTATAATGAAAACGGTAGTAATAATAGCAAAAACGAAGTTTTTATGGAGACAGTAACATTAGTAGCAAACACTAGTAATGAAGACAGTAAGATTAGTGGCAAATACTGTTGTAATGGAGACAGTAAGATAAGTAGCAAATACTGTTGTAATGGAGACAGTAAAATTAGTAACAAATACTGTTGTAATGGAGACAGTAAGATAAGTAGCAAATACTTTTGTAATGGAGACAGTAGTAATAATAGCAAAAACGAAGTTGTTATGGAGACAGTAAGATTAGTAGCAAACACTGTAGTAATGGAGACAGTAAGATTAGTAGCAAAAACAAAATTGTAATGGAAGCAGTTGTATTAGTAGCAAACACATTGAAATAAAAATAGAGGATGTGCTGAATTACTAATACTCACCCTGTCCATGTAAGGGAGATTGTGATTATGCAGTAAGTCTAGTACAAAAACACCTAAAGCACAGAGCTGATGCATACCACTATTATCAAACATGTGCCTCGTGGTTTTATATTATTGCAAATGTAGCAATTGCTGAGTTAATGGTACTGTTTCAAAATATCATATTGCAGTAAATAATTTCAGTTGCTAGGCTAACCTATCTAAGTTTTTCTGAATGGATTTAGTCATTAGGCTAATACTGCTAGTAAAGGATATAGAGGCTTTGTTTATGAAACTTTCTTCAAACATCTTTTTTTATGAATTAAATTAACCCATTTCACTAAGGTGCAGAGTTTCAAAATCATTGATGTGCATTATCTAACTCGTTTAAAAAATAAAAAATGTATTTCCTCTTGATTTTAAAGAATAAAGGTAAAAATAATTAATTAAAAGAATAAACACAACAATGCTATAATGGAATTAGTTTTAGACTGAATGAATGTTGTGATAAAAGTTAAGAAGTGTCCAGATCAAGAAAACAAAATATTTGTAAGACTTTTATGAATAGTTATTATTTATAAAGTTTATAGTGTTAAGTTCAATACACAATTTTGTAGCATTTATATTGTAAAAATAATTCTGCCCCTCAAAGTCAGCTGCTGGTAATATCAGTATTTCTGAAAATCCTTGACTTTACCTCATTGTTTAAAACTAGTATGGTTATGTTTGAAATGAAAAACAACAAAACTTTAGAACACTCACAACATTTTTTAAAATGTTGTATTCCCTACAAATAAATGTATTTTGTAAAGGTGCAATTCGTCTTCTTATCATATGAATTGTATTTTATTATCATTATTATTTTTTAGAACAAAGAATTGCGAGCCAAACTTCAAGAACTGGAAACCAGTCAACGTGGCAAGACAAAGTCTGCTATTTCTGCTCTTGAGTCAAAAGTTGGTCAGCTTGAAGAACAGTTAGAACTGGAAACAAAGTGAGACCTTGCAGATCTCTATTTCTATCTATAGAACTAGGATTAGCATTCATATTGTGAATTTATAATTCATGTAGAAGTTGTATGATACTTGTTAGATTTGAGTACTCAGCTATTTGCCCACCAACGTTTATTTATTATTTAATAATATATTATCATTTAGGTATTATACAGGTTGATTCAAAATTCCTGCACCATCATACTATTTTTAATTCATGCTTGTTTTCACTAACTATCATGCTTATTTTTTTCTATAATAATTGGTGGAGAGGACATTAACTTTACTAAAATGTGTAAATGTCCCCGCTGTATGGAGATTCTGTAGGCTCTCCTGATCTAACACCATTATACCTTTTCTTTTATGAATGCATAAGATATTTGGTGTTAATTATACATCCAAATAATTTGGAAGGTTTGAAATAGAGAGTGCACAACCAAAACTTGAGTGGCAACCTGAGCTAACGGGTGACATTAGGTTGTATGATATCCATGTTACATTTTCAATAGCTATAAGAACTTAATACACATAGAATATAGCAAAATTATTATTATTTTTTAAGACTTGTGACCTGTCAAGTTTATTTCTGCTACATTTAATCAGTGTCATTATTTAATGCCAATATGAGATGGAAGCTGTCGATGGTTATTACATCTTAATAGAACAAAATGCATCTGTCAACGAAAGTCTACATTATTTTCACTTTTGATATATCTAAGAAGGTATATTAAACAAAATCCAGTTATTTTCATAAATAATATAGGATATGTTTGTTGGTAGGGAGAGACAAGCTGCAGCAAAGTCCTGTCGTAAAATGGAGAAGAAGATGAAAGAAGTGGTAATGCAACTTGAAGATGAGCGACGTCATGCTGACCAGTATAAAGAACAAGTAAGTTTTCTTTTGAGATAATACTTTGTTAGTATTAAGATAGTCCTTTTTGTGGTTCTAAAGTGTGAGTTCTCAGGAAGAAAAATAAACATTGACACTAGTTGGATGTTTTGAACCTCATAAACTATATTTGTGTATGTATGTATGTATGTGTGTGTGTGTGTGTATGTAACAGTAACTGGATGAACAAATGTTGGTCTAAATGGAACTCTTTCCTGGAAGTGTAATGTAAAATTTAATCAAGTACTTATGAGCCACATTATGTTATTGGAAAAATAATCCTTGTTTTATTATCATTATTAAATTGCATGAGAATAAGCTTGTCTCCCTTGAATGAGAGGGTCAAATTATCATTCAGTATGTTTTGTCCAACAAAGTTGTTGAAGGCCTTTCTTTTAATTTGTGTTTACGTATATTTCTTTGGGCAATTTTTTTTAAAGATACTCTTTCAGTAAGGTTATTGGAAGTGTTAAGTGCCATCCAGAAATCAAGTTATCAGGTTTAGCATTTATAGGTCAACAGTGACCATGACAAATAATAGTGTAAATATCCTTGACTAAACTTTTTTGAATAATATAAGAAATAATATCAAATAGTGACAAATTTATGTTAACCCTTTAGGACCAATTCATACATTTTGGTAAGCATGGGTTTGTGTTCATTATTATTATTATGAATATTGAGTTACGTTTTGTGAACTATCCTTTTCTAAAACTAATGGATTTGAACTAAATATGTAAAAGGTTGAAGTGACACATAGTGATCAATTTTATCTTGCATTTTATTTATCGTATATTGTATGTGAATCTCTGTGTGTATGAAAAACCAATATTATTAGATTAGTTAAACAGCCTCATCTTTGAACCTGGATATAAATGGTATCAGATATCATATTTTACATTACTTTCTGATTTAATAAGCTTCATTCTGTGGATAAGCTGTATTAAGTGTGTTGTTTTGTATTGTAACCTTTAGGTGGACAAAGTGAACAGTCGGGTTAAGGCTCTTAAACGTCAGCTGGATGAAGCTGAAGAGGAATGTTCTCGGGAAAAAGCCCAGCGTCGTAAAGCTCAGCGTGAGGTGGAAGACATAATGGAAGCTAATGAAGCAATGTCTCGAGAAATATTAAACTTGAAGAACAAGTTAAGGTATAGCTGATTAATTTTAAATCACAGAATAAATCTTTCTTAAGACCAGTTACTTAGGTTTAATAAATATGACAAATAAATTTGTAAAGCTACTGTAAACCAATTTGATAATTGTGTAGCTAAAACAATATTCTTTGAAATTTTCTATTTAACCCATTTCATGTCAGTTTTTTTTTTAGCTTCTTGATAACCTATACTTGTATATTAAAGTTCTTTTATGATCTGTTATTATATTTCTTCAAAAAATGTACTCAATAAGTAAATGCTACATATCTGGATTTATACATCATATATATTATTTCAAAGAAACTACAGTAAAGAACAGGAATGCTTTTCTTCAGTGTTTGATATGTAATTCAGAATAAATCTGATAAAAATCAGTACAAACAGCATTTTCATTGATAATATGCAAGTAAATTTGGGCAGGTAATTAAAAATAAGATAAATCTTTTAACTGAGGCAAATACTTTTTAAAACGTGGAGGTCACTCAAGTTATCTCTGGCAACTCACAGAAGGGTTAACCCCTTGCAAGCACGGGATGAGCAACTGAATGAGTTTGTTTCTAGATGTGTATGCATGATAGATTTTATGTTAGTACATGATCCTTCTTTGTATTATCTTGCTTTTTAAAAAAAAGTTCTTAATCTGTAACAGTTACTTCGTTTTGATAGGTTTTTTTTGTGTTGGTTAGGCAGCTGGAAGAACTGTGTTCAAGAGTTTACATATGCAGATACAGAAAAAATAATTTTTCTCAAGTGACATAAACTCTTACATTTCAGGCGAGGAGCGGGTGCCTCTGGAGGAAGTTCCTCATCTCTACCAACTTCTCGCTACCTAGGAACTAAACGAGGATCTTTGACTTCCTCTGGTGGTGTAGACGACATCACCCTGTCTCTCCAAGATGAATCCCCCACTAATGACAGCCATGTTTAATGAAGCATCTAACTGGTCTGGTTGCCGCAGGACTACCACCTGAGTATTACAATACGAAAAAAACAACAAAAAATTACTAGGAAGTATGTGATTTGTAGGTTATGTGGATAAGGAAGAGTAAAGAAAGAACTGAAAATGGGTTGTCAAACAATCTTAAATGGAACATTCCTAAAACTTGGAGAGGTGTTCACCTAGCATACACTTTGTTACTATTCAGATACCTTCTTTAAATTTAAATATAGTTGTTTCCTGTAGCCACCTGTACCAAGAAGTGTTTTATGTCAATATTAACTTGTAAGCATTCCTTACTGAAGCCTAAGTATGTAATTTTGAGTCTGCGTGTAGATTTAAATATTATTGGCTTCTCACAACAATCAAACTTCTGAGGTATAGTGTAAAAAATTGATGTTTTTCCTCTTCCTGCCAGTTATAGAAAGAGCAAAGTGATAAAACTTAACATAAAATATCGTATATTTTGTACTATAAGGTTGTGACACATTTCTGGTTTTTGGAATACCCCTTGTATGTTTTAATTGTAGGAAAATTAGTAAGACTACCATCTTTATTAGTGAACACATAGCAAGTAAACTGAACTCATGGGAAACAACTACCGTTTTCAACAGAAGTATAAAGTGACTTGACTTTTCTACATTAGGTGTGAATGTATTTAATTGTTATAACAGTTTTGCATGTGTATACACTGACCTATATTATACGAGTTTCTAAATGTTGATCCAAGTATAGTGAGAATAGGCAGGAGTTTATAGTATTGTACATGTTACGGTTCTTACTTAGCAAAAACAATTATCGGAATAATGCACGAAAACAAAGTTGTATGGTGCGAGTTAAAACACTATTTTTAATATAAAGGACCTGACATGTTTTGGCAGCCCCTGGTTGCCTTTTTCAGTGGCATTTAATTGTTTGTACTTTGAACATTCTTCTCCAACTTTAATAGAAAATACTTTCACATTTTAAACATTTTTAAGTGTCATGAGAAAATTGATAGAACTTTTGTTATTGAATAATAGAAAATAGTGCCTGTAGAATGTGTCAAAACCTGTTGCCAAATATGGTCACACTTTCAGCTTTTGGGGACATTAAAGTATGACAATCAATCCCACTATTTATTACTTAAAAAGAGTAGCCCAAGAGTTAGCAGTGGGTGGTGTTAGCTAGCTGCTTTCTATCTAGTCTACCACTGCCAAATTAGAAATAGTTAATGAAGATAGCCCTTGAGTAACATTGCACAAAATTAACCAGACAAGCAAAAACTTTAAACTGACATATATGACAGTATGCAAGGGAATGTAACAGTTTATGTTCAAGAACAAATTTTCGTCCGAAGAAGGCAATCTTGGGCTGCCAAAATGTGTTGGGTCTTTTGTATTAAAGTAATGTTTAGTTCATGCTTTACACCATTGTTGATGTGCCTTAGTTTAATAGATTTGAGCATGAATAGTTTGTGTATTTCGATATTTAAAAAAAAGTGCTCTGAAAACAGTAAAGTTTTAAAAACTATATTACTTTAAACTGAAAATTATGCTATTATTTGATAGAAAAGTATATAGATTGATGTAGATGAAATATTTTAGCATTGGTTTTAAATGGATTGTAGTTTATTAGTAAGAGCCTTGTTAACAGAAATATATATAAAAAAACAAGAACATTGCAAGTAAGTTAAGTATAGATGTTTCATGTTTTTGGGTGAGTTAATTTTCAAAGTATATTAATATCTTCAGTTAAAAACCATAATCACTAAATGTGCATTACAGATTTAGCTAACCTCAGGTGGTCTCAGTGTTTTATTTTGCAGGCTTGATTTTTACTTCACCATGGTCACCATTCTGTAAAAACAATAAAGATACATAAGACAATTAATGAATACAAGAAACATGAACACACTTATGGCATTTTTAGTATGAAGAATGGAAAGTGATGTGGTAGATAGAGGCAATCAAAGAAAGCTTTTTTGTGTCTTTAAACATCTTCAATACAATGTAGTTGAAATGTTGTTTTTTAAATATTTTAGACATTAAAATTGATTTGAAACATTATCTAATTACTATTGTAGTATTTTTGTTTTGTGACACTGAACTTTGGACAACTAACTTTGTTCAACAGTAAAAGTATTTTATAAGGTATAGTCCAGGCTAGGTGATAATCAGTATTTAACTTACTACACCTGCTGAGATGGTGCTCTTGTACACAAATTGAGTAACTAAATAGTAAGAATATTGTGTTTAATTCTTTCTGCAGCTATGATAAGCCCTCTTTGGATTTATGGAAACATAAAATGGCTTCTGAGTCATTTTATGCTACTTGTAGTTTTATATTAACAAATAAAGCAGATTCTTTGGTTACAATATAAACCAATTCATTGTACTCTTTGTGTTATGTAAAGAACTTCATGAAAAACATCCTTTTTGACATCTAAATTCAATATATAAAGAATTTTTTTGGGGGGGGGGTGGTTAAAAGAAGTTTTTTTGATTCTTTTTTCTTCACAAAAATACCCAAGTAACCCATCAAGGAGATAATTCAATTCAATACTTCCAAAAAAGCTCCAGTAATTTTATAATATCAAATTTAAGCAGCATCTTTGAAGCTTAATTTAACTTTGATAAATAACTTAGGTGCGGCATAATTTAGAACAAGCTTACACACACACTTAAGTTGCAAATT
>NW_013667133.1:253391-256453 GCF_000517525.1 Limulus polyphemus
TACATATATATATATAAATATATATATATATAAATATAAGACGTTGACAACGTGACGGGACAACAGTGTAGTAGTGAGTAATTGAACTCGAGCACGTGAGAAGTTCGTTGAGAAGTGTAGCGCGACTGTTGAAGTTAAGTGTATCGCAAAGTTATATTCAGAAAGAATAAACCAGTTTTATTTAAGAAAGGACTTGTGTCGCTAAAGTTTCGTCGGAACGAAGTTACGGAAAATTAACTAACGAACAGAGACGTGACAATATTATATATCTTTAAAAAATTGTGAAACTGATGTGGATGTTTGAGCATACAAGCATACGCCACTAGAAGCGCTGTAATTTCGTTTTTAGACAATATGCATTTTGTTGTATATCTCATGCTTTGAATATTATAATATACAAATACAGTTTCTGTGATTATTTGTATGACAGAAGTAAAGCGAAATAATGCAAATTTTGTAGCTTGTGCAGCTGAATTTTATTTATTTAAATTGTAGCTCACCGTGCAAGAGAGAGTTACTATTTTAAGAGTTAACCTAAAGGAAGCATCAACTTTATATAAAGGCAAGAAAAATTTAAAGGTATATAAGTGTGTATATATCTCCATTTTCACACTGCCCTGTTGAAAATTTTAAGTACAAGAAACGTTTTATTTTCTGTACGTGTGATGCTGCTATGAAAATGGGTAGGTGGCCTTATTTGTTTGTAGTTAAGCACAAGACTACACAATGGGCTATTTGTGCTCTGCCCACCACGAGTGTTGAAACCCGGTTTTTAGCGTTGTAAGTCTGCAGACATAGTGGTCTTTTAAGTCTACCAAAAGCATTCACCATTTTATGGCTCTTCCTTAGCCAAAGTCATTCTGTTCTAACGATCCACTATGGATATAAAAGGTGCCTGAATTTTATTGAATTGTCTACATTTTTCATTTTCTTTGTTGGTATAACGTGGTCCATAATAATCCACAGCACATTTTATAGTCTTTCCATTCAGAAGTTTAAGAACCTTGAGTTCTGTGCAACTTTCTCCACTTCGCTCCCTTCGCATTTAATATGGCAGTAGAGGAAGATTTCTAAGGGATCTTTTAACCAAAACTGATTTTATGAATAAAAAAAAATCATTGTCAAACTTCGTCTAACACATGAATGTGAGTTCCCATGTAGGAGAAGGAAATGACTGTGTCAAATACATGAGAGTTCTCCATGTTATTATCTAAGCATCTATTACGTTGAAAATTACTGTAGATTACTTAGTTGTAGAAATTATTCAGATATTTTGTTTTTGTATGTGTGGTATTCCTGTTTCAGAGAAATAATAGTACACTGGTTTACTATCCTAGCATAACAACACGAAGGTTTGGCTAGATAATATGTTAATCTGATAATATTTGCATAAAAGAAGAAAGAAAGAAAGTTCACGAACACAGCTAGTCGCTGTTTATGTCACGTATATTGGTGTTACAGAAAAGAAGGAATTAAGAGAAGTTAAAATTTGCACAATCAACAGGCACAAAAATACTAATATTATGATGGGATTTTCAAAGCGATGTTAAATCAAATAAATCAGAATCGGAGGCGTTTTCTATGATCATATTTTCAGAAAGATAAAGATTGGCAATGCATGTGGAATAATATGCACCCATCAAGATACCTAATGTTTATTTATAAAATTGATCTCCAAAGAAAATAAATTTATTAGAAACACAAAAACCTAATAAATCTTTAACCTTCATAGCAGTAATTTTTTCATAATTTAGTATAATATATAAATCAAAAATTATTTTATTAATAAGTTTAAAACGAACAAGATACTTTAAAGGAATCATTCTGAAGAAACTAGTGAAATCAAAAGCATGAACTAACTTGGCTAATTAAGCTTGATTTAAGCATTCATGTGTACGTAAAATAGGTTGATTATTTTCTATAATCCAAAAATTATGTTTATCATCATGTTTAACCTTCTCAAATAAAAGGCTAAGTATTTTATCCAGTACAGTAGTTGATTGTTTAAACACGTTGTAACTGAGCTAGAAATAATTTAAATTTAACAAGAGATTTGTATAATTTAAGTACAGCATGTATGTATATATATAAATATAAAGGTATAACTAAATATGGATTTGTTTTAGAATGAATTTCTTTGAAGTTTTAATTAAATTATTGACAACAGTTTCTTATTATTACAAATTGAAACTTTTCTAAGTTAACTTCATTAATCATTACTTGAACACAGGAATCCTTACAAAATCACAGAAATTTTTGTCAACTGGCAAAATTAGATATTTTTCTTGCGATTTTTAAGTTACATTTTTCATTTAAAAAAGTGAAATCCACTTGAAATTTATTTTAATTAGTATCTGTAAGTTTAGTTTTAATCTTATTAAGCACATTACATTTCCATTCTTATAACAATTTTGGAGGATAAACAGTAACATAATTAAGTTTAAGAATATAAGAAGCTAAATTTTTTTATTATGATTTTATAGTGTCTTGTGTTTTATCATTTGTTGCAACTCTGTTTTTGGATCTCTTTTCAAGTATTCAATATAATAATCTATGTTCAACTATTTCTTAATTCATAATTATCACACATTTATCAAAAGCATCAGTACATATATACTAGTGTCACGCCCCCCCCCCCCTGCTTTCTGGAAATATCTTGTACCTTCGTGAATTGTCGGGAGATTACTAGACATAGGGTAGTCTGGTATATATAAGAGGGTGTCAACGTGACGGGACAATAATGTGTGTGTAGGTAGTGAGTAATTGAACTGCAGTCGGAAGTATTGTTGAAGTTAACGTTCGTTGTTAAAACGTTTGTAAAAGAGCGACTGTTGAAAATAAGTGTATCGGTAAAGTTATATTCAGAAAGAATAAGCCAGTTTTATTAAGTAAGGACTTGTGTCGCTAAAGTTTCATCGGAAAGAAGTTACGGAAAAATCAATTAACAGACGGAGACGTAACAAACTGGTGTCAGAGAGTGAAACGATAAAAAAAAATGGAAACGAGAGGCGGAAAATAAAACTACAGCTTAGCAGACTTGATGGCAGCAATACAAGAGCAGC
>NW_013667133.1:257453-271985 GCF_000517525.1 Limulus polyphemus
GAGCGGTAGTGACGGTAATATAAAGTGTGTGTTTTGTTATCGAGATTGCAAACGTATTGACTGTGGAAATTCTTTGTATTGCAAAGTTGTATCGAGAAAGAATAAACTAGTTTTAATTGAGAAAGGGCTTGTATTGCTGAAGTTTCTCGGAAAGAATTTCTATAGGAAATTAACAAACAAGCAGATACGCAAAAATATTCTATCTTTATATTCTAATTTTTAAATCTCTACATGAGTGACAAGATTATTTAATGATCCATTTTATTAAAAACGGTATTATATTATACCTTTTTTTTGTAAGTTTTGGTCACCAGTAAAAATTATCATTCCTGTTATTTATATATAAAAAGTGTTTGATAGTAACACTGTATAAAAATGCATTGGTTATCTTGGAAAGAAACGATTCTCGATACAAATAACACTGTTACATAATTAAGCGTATTTTTAATGTTAACTAGGCCTACTTGTTTATAGTCCTTAATAAATATAACAGAATACAGTCATAAATCTTGAGAAAGCAAAACTTTATTGACTAAGTTTGTCATGAGCAGACGAAGTAACTTTAGTTCGACTGGCAAATAAGCTTAAAAATTTGGTGTAGGCTACATCCTATGGTGGAAAGGCCTACAAATGTGAACGTGGATTAATTTTACAAAATTATCTTAATTTAAGATTTTGAAGTAAAAATTCTACAGAAAGTGTGAATTTGCTTACTTTTATTAAATATATGTAATAAGCTAACAAATATCGCACTCAAAAGTTTCTGAAAATTGAGAGAGAATAAATAATCTGAGAATAGGCCTAACTTTAGGTCACTAGTATTACAAAATATTTAGACCAATACTATCTGAGGTAAGCTGGTTATTAAAAACAACACCCGTATGATAGGTCTAGGTCTATGGCCGAAATATGTATGTAAAATGTTTTGAGGGTTTATATAATAACGGTTAAGCAAATATAAATTCCCAAATAAAGTTAATTTGTAACTTAATGTTACGTTTAGGTTACATAAGCTTAACATGTGAATTATGTTCAATAGATTTGCGGTTAGGATTAATACAAAAGAAAACGACATTTAATTTACAAACAAGCGCAGTTGATCTACAGCACAAGTACTAACTTATAAATACATATATAGAGCCTAAATGCAACGTTTAATAGTAACAGTATTACTAAAGGTTATCAAAACGAATTAAACTCTGCATAAAATCAAAAATTAGTTTATCAAAACGTTTTAGCTACGTTTTTGGCATACATCTTTTGTCTGGGTTAGTAAAAATGCAAAGTATTACTCAATCAACTCATGGTTGGTGTTCTCCCTAATTCTTTAGATGAATCAATGGTGCAGGTAGGTATGAAATATTGAGTGGGCCTGGAGTTACGATGGACGGGCAGAAGGTGTACAAACCTTTGAAGATAATTTATAGGAAGCTTAAAAATGCCACGTAGAACGCATTCGGACGTGGTAACCATCAAGCAGACTCTTATTGAAGTGGACGACTATGATTCCTCATTGTTTTATATTCCCTACTCCCTACACCAAACTTTCCATTTACAATCATTTTCTATTGTCATTAAGTCAAGTGAGTCTCTGCCTACCTCTCGCTCTTCTTACTTTGATATTACAAATTAGAATCTGCTAACTTCCTTTCAGCTCGTTATTGCTTTTACTATATTCCCAAAGTAGCGCATTTTCTGTCTACTACATACGTACAGCAGTTGTCGTTTTGTCTTTGTACGTTCCAATACTTTTCATTGTTTTTTCCCATGTCCGATCTTCATTATTAATCTACAATAGCACATTTCAAATGCTTCAAACTGTCATTTTGTTTCGGCAGATAGGGTTCACGTTTCTACCTTGTTGAGGAGGGCTGACAATACGTAACGTTTTAATAATATTTTCTTCAATTCTAGTTTGACATCTCTTCTGTTGAGATTGAAAAAAATTGTTTTTACAGTTCCTAACCTTTACATTTATCTGTTTTCCATCCTCGCTATCCCTCCTGATATTCGTCTCTAAATAAGTAAACTCCATTTACTTGTTACAACTCTTTACCTTCTACTTTGATTCATAATGTGTGAGTTTCTTTGGATTGCGAAATTACCATTATTTTAGTTTTGTTGACATTTACTCTTAGTCAGTAGTTCTTACCTTTATGGACAAGCCTGCCAGTAACCATTGCTTTTTTTTTTAGATTCACTCACAAATGCTGTATCATCAATATACCAATTATTACTAATTCTATTTCAATTAACCTCGATCCCTACTGTATCAGTAAGTACCCTTCCCAGCAACTATCCTTATCCAAATTATATAATGCTGACAGTGCACAACAGCAAGCTAACTGCTTAGTTGTACATAAATTGGAATTACTTCTTCCTGACCCCAGTTTAAATTCTTATGTATTTGATTTATCCCATTACGCTGCATGATTTCTATTAACTTATGATTAACTTTGATAAAAGCTTTTTCAAAGCCAATAAAACATACTTTAATATTTTTTTTTTCATTTATGGCTTTTTCATCCCTAGTTTGTTTGTTTGAAGTTAAGCACAAAGCTACACAATGGGCTGTCTATGCTCTTCTCACCGCGGGTATCGAAACCCTATTTCTAGCGTTGTAGATCCGCAGACATATCACTGTGCCACTGGGGGACTTTTCATCCCTAAAAAAGTAAGGTAGAATATGCTCTCTCATGTGTCCGACTCTTCTAAAATCATTTTGCTCTTCTGACAGGGTAATCCCAATCTTATGTTTTATTTTGTTGAGGATTAGTTTTATCAATAGTTTCATTTTACATAATATGGCTAGTCTATTTGTTTTTTTTGCTTCAACTAAGATTTCTTCGTCATTTTCCTGATCGATCCTCCCGTTATAAAGTGGACCTTTCTAGCACTCGTGCGGAAATAAGTTTCACCTGAGAATACGACATATACACAAGAGAATCTGAGATGTATTTTTCAACCATTTACTAGGATCAACATTTTGTTTAGCTCTAATGATGGTGTACCAAAAGATAGGCGTATTCACAAATTTTCATGCCCATACTGAATTATAAAATATGTGAAGTCCATGGTTATATGTTTTTCCACGTGCATAAAACAAATTTTCAAAATTTTAGAATATGTCCAGCACTGAACATTGTGTTATCTGCTAATAGCTTTCCTAAAGCCTACTATGAACCAACATGATTCAACAATTTCTTTATTATAACAATAGTAATGTTTCTTCTCGATGTCGCCCCAACATTGAACACGAGTTTAGAGCCATGCAAACAAGAAACAAAAAAACTTTAACTCGTCCTAACTTTCAAAATTATAGACAGCCCTTCGTTGAGAATTACAAGGTCTTTTTTTAAATACTGATTCTAAATAAAACTGCCCTAAAGAATTGATCCTGTTTGAGATTCTTTCAAGCAATTTATTTACAATGATAAGCACTTTTATGTTCAGAAATTTATTTGGTTTGTTACTACGCAAAATGTTATGGTAAATTTACTACTAAGTTGATATCCGTTAAAAAAAAGGGGGGGGGGGCATAAACCATTACATTCCGAGAGATAAATGTGTATTTTAATTGCTGGTCTGAAGCCGTATTTATCCCTTTTTTGCCATAAACTTGTATTTCTGACTTATTTTTAACTTTGTCATTGACAGCTTTTTCTTCGTGTTTAACACAAAGTTACACAATGAGCTATCTTCGCTATGTCCATCACAAGTATTGAACTTTGAATTTTAACTTTATAAGCTCCAAGCTTACCGCTGAGCCACTTGGGGGGTCACTGGTATCAAATGAAGCTATCTTAAAAGATGTCCAACTATCACGTGTTATTTAGCAAATTTGTATAGAAATAAAAGTTAATGGTTTATTAAGTATAATATACTTTTAGCATTTAATTATTCAATATATCTTAAGCATAACACCACAGTTTTGAAAACATGAAACACTTGCAGTACTTGTTTGCTTATTTTGTTAAATTTCATGGAGAGCTATTCGAGGGATATCTTTGTTAGCTGCCCCTAATTTTGAAGTGACAGACTGTAAGGAAGACAGCTAATCAACAATACCAACCGCAAACTCTTAGACAACTCTTCTATTAACGAAAAGTGAGACTGATCGCCACATTATAACACCATAACGGCCGAAAGGGGGAGCATATTCGGTGACAGGATTCCAACCGACGCCCTGCACTAAGCATTAGAGCTCTTAATTTTATCACTAATATTTGGCCTATTTGTGTTAAGACTTATTGAAAGTAAACGGAGAACTCGTGAAATAAGAGAATAAAAATCAGAAAATTTAATAAGCAAATAACTAAATCTACAACGAATAAATCTCTCACAGATTATTCCATATTAGTTGCATAATATACTACAATGTGATTCAAAAATTAATTGCCTTAGAGTAGTGTACTGATTGCAAATTCTTTTAAATTTTATTGTGTTTATAATTAATGCAAGAGTACATATATATTTACATAACTTGATAAGAGTGTAGCTCACAGACTAATAAGAGAGTTTTGGTGCTGTAATCAAAATGTTATCCACACGAAAGATAATTAATTGTGGGATCACCTTGCATTAAAACGCTGTTTAATTAGTAACACATACTACTAGTATTTAAATTCATTTATATAACCAAGTACAATCAATTTCTTCTTTGTGAAACTATGACATTATACTGACTACCGATATTCCAGAAGACTGTTTCTTCAATATTTATGAATGAAAAACTAAATATAAATCATAATAAATTTTCCACACATAAATGCAAATAAAGTTAATCAAATATGGTTATAAAACAACACAGTATTTTTCATGCTTGAAACAAGAAACAAGTCACAAAATAATTTACCATACTATTGCCCACCCTAACCTTCCAAACTATTAATAATTTGAATATTTTTAACAGTTATTTATTTTATATATCTTAGTTATTATTATTATTTAATTAAGAATCTTCTTAGGATAACGGAGTAGAGCAGTTGCTCGTTGTGGATTATCATAATTTTCAAACTGTCCATAATTTTTGGATATTCCTTTATCCCCAAAAATCACTTCTGCGTTTCTTATAGCTTTGGTTTATTTTTTCTGATTAAACTTAATTTTAGAATAATTTCCCTCTGATTGGGTATAATGGGTCTCGTTAAAATTCAACTTTTACCCTTATGTATATTTCTTGTTGGAAGATTCCTTATCTGGTTTGATCACTTCTACAGATTGCCAATAGCCTATCTTCCCAACGGTTTTCAGGTTTGTCTGCTTTTTGAAATATTGTCGAATTATTCACATTTTTACTGCATATGGGGTTTTTGTCCACTCATGTTTTAGTTACAGTTTCCTTTCTCTTCATGTTGTGTAGGTTGACTTTATTATTATAGTGACACCAAGCTAGAGAATAGCAATATTATACAGTTTCTTCGTTTAGTCACTGGATGGCTATGGGTTGATATGCAGAAACTCATAAACAGAACATTGCGTTTCAGCTAAAAGGTATATTATATGTAAGTTCATTCAGATTCTTTTTCATTCTAGAAACGACCACAGAGGACATTCTACAGCGCCTTCACATCCTAATCAAGTAAAAAATATGCTGGAGTATAACTTATAGCCTTCATAAGATCTCAAAAATTAACGATGTCAGTGTTGCTTTACCAATTTGGAGAGTTCATTTGTGGTTGTAAGGTGGTGATGAAAATAACTGACACTTCATAAGATCTTAAACTTCAAATTACCGATTTGTTGTTATACCGTTTTCTATCAGTGGGGTTCCATATATTGCGTTATATTGAGGAATTTTATGTTTTTCCTTTTGTAACACTTAGCGTAAAGAATTGATTAAAAATGAATGAAAACATTTATATTTTTCCCTTTCTTTTCCTGAACTTTCACTAGTCAACACAGAATTTACATTAATCTTAACTTCATATTTTTGCACTTTTTGTTAATTCCGGTTGTTTTGTGTGTGTGGCTCATTATTTGGCTGTTAAAAGTTTGCTGAGAAAGTTTTGTGAATTTTAAAGTATATGAATAAACAACCTCTTTGTGCCCACAGGAAAATAAAAGAGGAACCAAAGCTCAATTGTTTCTGTCAAGAAGTAAAGGCTCAAAATATCATCATCTTCTATTTAAAGTGTTAAATCAGGTCTACATTCATTCTGCTTGACGCCACAGTTCTCAGTTTCCACTGTAACAAGCTTCTGTTGAAGGAATACAAGTTCAGCCTTTGACCAAACTTCTGAACAAACCTTCCACAAGTCCTCTGTTATACTTACTTGTAATCAGAAGAGATCAGATTTGATAATTTTTACACACAAAAGTAATTCTTCTTTTTCTATATGTTTAAGTTTTTGGTGTGATTCGAGTGCTAAGCTTACTTGTTCTCTTTCTTGAAACTTTAGGATAAAATGATTTCTCTTCTAATGTTTTTATGTCTCTAAACTTTACTTTTACATCAGAATGCTGAATCTAACTTTTTAGTTGATTGATATTTTATGTTTTTTGTCTCTCTCAAAAAGTGAAGATTAAAAACACTAATATATTAATTAATGCCACCTTGGGTGACAGAAAAACAAATTAGGTGTTCTTAATTCAGGGGTAAAACTTTGGACCGTTAGGATGTTTACTTTGTTGTAGAACTTTACGTTTGAAAAGAAGAGAACACTACCAGTGGCTTAGAGGTAAGTTTGAAACTTATAACATTAAAAACAGAGTTTAGATACTCGTGATGGACACAGCACGAATAGCCTATTGCATAGCTTTTTGCTAAATAACAAATGAAAAGAGCTTCATTAGTTTTTATTTAGTGTTTAATGTGTGGAATTTCTCTATGTAGCGTATATTTGAGCCAAATTCGTAGTCAATCTCAGAAACACCCTAGAACATATGCATGCTAAATTATATATCTGAAGGATAACTATCAAAAATAACACTTTTTATGTGATAGTTAATAATGACATTACATCAGCAGAGTACATTTAACAGGCCTAAAATACAAAAGTCCATCAAAACTCATTGCTAGTGTTACTTGTCTGTTTTCCTCCAAGTTATTACTCAAACTTTTATAATAGTAGCAACCTTTTTATTCTTTTCATGTATCAAAATAATCGTATTAATGGTGATTATTTGTTAGGATCTATAACAAGATAAATATTTTTTATGTTTAGAACTTTAAAAGGTCATTTATTATTATTAATTAGGAATTGGCGACGTAGTTTCGAAGAGTCATGTAGCCTGGTGGATTTTTCAACTTTATCAATCTGGTGTTATTTTTAATCGTTTCGGTCTGTGTTGGGATTAGAAGTGCTCAGTTTCGCTATTTCTTAGCAATAGAAATAATTTTACACAGCTGTATTTTGTTTAAAGTGCCATATCTACTCTGTATCCACTCTTAGTTTGAAGCTATAGTTATTTGTCATGTATTACTCTCTGTCTTTATGTTTCCTTCTATAGCTGAGGGTCAAGTTTGTATAATCTTTGCTAATTTGAATCTTGTTCAGTTGAAATTTACACAACACATCTTATGGTGAAGTCGTATTTGTATTTTAGTATTTAAAGCAAAACTACTAAACCTATTTGTCGCCGTCTCTAATTTTGAACTACTCACCATAGGAAAGGCAACCAGTCAACAGTACCCTACCACACACCATTCACGCTAAGGGATTGGCACCCCCAGCTTAAAGTGCAGGGAATATTTTGTGATACTGCACGAATTAGAACTCAGTTTGCCAGCTCCGAAATAACAGAACTCTATTTTAGGACCAATTCACTTCCCCATAATGAACTCTGGCTTTACAAGGGCTACATAACATTTGTTGTGATAAGAATCTTAGCTTATAAGTCGGCCAGTGTGTCATTTTATTTTTAGCGATAAGCCAGATTTAAAAACTTAGTAGCTTTATAGATAGTGGATAATACTCGCATTTAAACCTTTTTCGGAGAAGCAGATCGACACAATACCATGGTTAAAAGGTTCTAGTGAAAACATTATATGTTGAAGGGTATAAATAACACATTTAATATGTGCTATTTTATTTTCTTGCTAGGTTAGCGATTTTCACGAAGTGAGGATTTGGTACGAATTGTACATAATGAATGTAGTTTTGATATATCAAATAAATCTTACAGTTGGGTATAAACCTTAACGATTTCCATTTCTTCATTCACTCACGGCCCGTCAGGGCCAGGTGGTTAGGGAGCTCGACTCGCAATCTGCGGGTTAGAATCCCCGTCACATCAAATATGCTCGCCCTTTCAGCCGTGGGGGCGTTATAATGTGACTATCAATCCCACTATTCGTTGGTAAAAGAGTAACCCAAGAATTGGCGGTGGGGGGTGATGACTAGCTGCCTTCCCTTTAGTCTTTCACTGCTAAATTAGGGACGGCTAGCGCAGATAGCCCTCGTGTAGCTTTGCGCGAAATTAAAAACAAACATTCACTCGCCTTAAATTTTTTTCACAGTTGTACAATATATACATATCTTGAATAAGGAATCTGGATTTTTTCGCTTGAAGTTAGGCAGAATCTGCGTCCAGTTTGTTTGTTTTGTTATTAAGTACAAAGTTACATCATGGGCTATTTGTGCAGGGCCCACCATGGTTTTTAGCGCTATAAGCCTTCAGATTTACCGCTCAGCCACTGAAGGAAGGGGGGGGGGGCAGGTCCAGTAACTTATACTAAGTTGTCGCGATGGTATAAAATGATCGAAGGTAGGCTTAGCTGATAATCAGTGATATTCCAAAATGATTTTAATTTCTCGTTTGTATTGTTATTTTATTTTTTACATGCATATAAGCTGACTTTATTATGTTTCCAATGAATTTTGCGCATTTGGAAAGAGATCACATATGAGAAATTCAATATCACGTACCTATCTTTTTCTTACTAGGATGACGAACAGACCTTAGTTTGAAAAGTCGACGTTCTTAGTCATATCTAGTGACTATTATAATTATTACAACACAAAATCGTATTAGTCAACTATATTAAATGTAATATAAAGCTATGAAGTTGGATTCACGTGTTTTAAATTTATAAAGATAAACAGTTAAAACTTTTTGCTTTTGTGTAAAATTATGTTTTTTTCATTTTCTTATGATTAGCAACTGAATCCTTTGTTTATTACTCGATCATAGTTATAGATAAAAACAAAACAAACAATAAAACATGCAAGTGTTCATAATAAGAAGGGAGTGCGGGAACACCAGATCCCTGAAATATCATATTGTCCTCTCCTGAGACACTATCCTTACATCTGGGTGCATAGATTATAATAGTGTTAGCTTTCTTATCTCAGAACCGTGAAATAGCACAGTGCTTATATATATAAACTTAAAAGCTAGTTATTATATGTATATTATATATTATCTTTTAAACATAGCCCTTCAAGATTAAGAACAATGTACTCCTCACCAAGAATATCCCTTCCGATGGGATTCAATGACGTAATCAAGCCTTTTGTAAGAAGTGTTCTTATACAACAACCAGATGATTTGATAGAATTTGCAGCATGTTACTTCGAATCTGAACTTGTTAAACGGGACCAGCAACTCGGTAAGCTACGAAAATTATGTTAAACTAATTATTAGTTGACTTAACTGGTATTTTTGTAATGAAAAAAAAAGAAGAAATATACTGAAACAAGAAGATACATGTCAATATTGCAATATTAGTATTGTGTCTTCGATCCTTATGCATTAATTATATTTTGTATTTATTGTGAGGTATGTCTAAATGATGTCTGGTACAAATTATAATAGAAATTCAAACTTATCTAAGGGAAAGATCAGAGGACCCAATTGACTCAAAGAAGCCCTCATTTGGATACTTCATGCTATCTATCACTTCAGTAGTGCTGGGCGCCGACCTTTGTGGCCTACTCAGGAATCTTAGCGTAGCCACAACTGGTTACTCCGTATAAATGACTTTCACAATTGTTCTCAGGTTCAGCTAATGATTATATGAACAACTAACATTATCAGTAGTTCTTAATGGACAAGACTGCGATTCAGTCGTCTTGGTGGATGGGAAGAACATGAAGCTATAGAACCCAAATGTAACCTCACGTTACATGGACCAAAGAAGTTGCTAGAGACAAGCTGCAGTGAGCGAACAACTTGACTACATTCACATGTTAGAACGGCCTTAAATAGTGCTGCTATTGCCACAGCGACGCGTCAGTAAAACGGACAAATGTGGGAGTTCGAATTTTAGCAGAATATGTGAAATTCAACCTCTAGAGATAAGTCGATGCCTGTCTTGACACCAAATCTATAGTGATTTATATCAAATGATATAAATGGTGAATTTTATACCTTCTTATTTTAATATAGAATTTTTGAAAACATTTTGTTTATTCTAAAAATGTGCAATTTTCACATAATATGTGATCAAGAAACTCGTTAAGTTACTTTTGCTTTAGTTATGAATTCTTTTGATTTGTTCCCTTGGGATAGCACATGTAAAATTACATCTATTGCATGAAAGTGGACAGCATATGTCTTTCTCCAATGCTTGTTCTGGTGATATCTCGAAGTTACAACCTCTCTGATTTTCTGAGGGGAATAACCAATCATGTGGGTCGCACTATTCACCCTGGGAAAGTATGATGCTATAGATTTTAAGCATACAACGTGATGTTTTCTCAGACTAAATTTGGAGAACAGAGTCAGACAGATCTAGCAGATATTCAACTTGTACGGTTCTCTAATAAATGTGATTGTCCTTTATGTTGAAAAGATATACTGTGGTTTGTATTAAATAAAGATGATTTTCACTGTGTGTTTATACTTGTGTTTAGTCTTTCTTTGTACAAACTCAGCATGTTTCAGAGAAATTCAAAACTACATCGTAATGCTTCCTGGTCGAATCTCTCGTTATATAGTAGACCTATATTTTTCACTCTTGGGAGAAATTAGTTTTACATCACTAAATTAGCAGGAAGTAGTGGGGCGAAATAAATCTTTACTCCATCTTTCAGGGTTTTAGAAATAAAAAAAAAAAGATAATTTGCTTACGCCGTTTTACCAGGTAACTACTTAGAAATTTTCTGTCCAAAACAAACAGTACAGTTTTTATTATTTAATTCAGATAGTCCAACAGCATCATGAACTTGATTAACGATGCAGCTGGGAAACCATTGAAGCAGAGTTGTGTTGGCACTTCAATCTGTTAGAGAATAGAGATACCTAGCAGGTGGAATTTAAGGCTCATCAACATTGTGCTCATAAAAACCTAACTGTGTATGTTGAAGGTCTGATACGCTTATATTGTAAAGTATACCCCAACATAGCAGAAGCCAACTGAGAAAATACTCTAGTCTATAAACTTCTGGAGGCATTGTGCGTGACGTTATGTCTGTAACTGAAGGTTTTAGTAGCGTCATAGTATTAGATTATAACCTCAACCGAACTGTTGGAATGGAAGAACATGCTCTGAACCTGCCAGTGATATGATAGTTGGGTAACTTTTCTACAGTGTCACGCATGACCTTGTAGATACTTGTAAAAATACATGTAAAAGAGATAGAGTACGTGCAGATAGGCTTGCAGTGGATGGAGAACTCGGCTCCCTTTCTCTGTTTTTGCCATTACTAAATATCGAGAGTTAATTAATAATCAATATCTTGGCAGAGTAGATTTAGATGACTTTTAGAAATATCCTGCAAGTATAGTTTACGTACCAATTGACCTGAAGTTCTGAAGTGAAGCGTTAAAACCAAAATCAGAGCAGAATACTCAAGTGTATATAGATGATGACATTGCAGTTCCATCTAATACACAAGTGGTATTTTGTGGTGCTCTGAAAACACAATCTTACGTTGCGCCATGAGCTAATGATGTGGTTGAAATGATACCTAAGACACACTTTTATTTTGAAAAACCAAGTTTCGTCTGTTCAGACAATTATTTTTCAAAATCAAAATATATTTTTTATGCTCTAGATTTATGGCAAACAAAAAGTAAAATTAGTGATTGGAAAGATCGGTACTGTACAAAAATATCACCATTAATTATTCAATGTTCTGGAAGCATCTCGCTGGTTTAGTTCACTGTAACTTGCTTCTGGCCACTAGTAGGTCAAACTGTATGACCAAAGGCAGGGCCAAGACCGATTTCAGCACTCAAGAAGGTTTGTATGAGTTTTGCGTCATGCTGTTAACCTGTGTAATGCACGGTACATCTCATATCATGTGGTTTGCAATGAAAATGGTGTCTTATATATGTTGAATACATTTGAATGTCTGGTTGCACTTTTCAGGCAGCAGTTGAAGCCAACCATGTTTTTTAACGTTGTGATTTTTCCAAGTATCATTTATTCTAAACTTCATCATCATCATAGAAAATGTTCTAGACTTGGTTTTAACCCAACTGTGCAACTTTAATACTGAGTGAAACCTCCAATTATTGCCAGGTTCATTGATACTGATCCATCTTCAACTCCTATGCCTATGGAAACTTGCTCTCTGTCTAACACTGCACTCTATCAAAGAAACTCAGTATGCACCCTTACTATATAACGTCCAAAATAACAATTATGACATATGTTTTAGTTAAAAGCGTGTCGCGTTGCATGCATCAACTTTACCACGGCAGAAACAGAAAACAATGTTTATTAAGATACAAAAAAATAAGCTGAAACGAAAATAATACCTGACCTTACCATTATAATGCAACAACGTTAAATGTAATAAGAAGAAAACAACTAGCTAAACGTAATATGTAGTTTATCTAAAAACTTTTACCACTAGTCTTAACATATGCTCCCTTGTCCTCTCTCATGTGTTCTTGGAATTACTTTCTTTACCAAACATTTAGAGACAGCTAAAGAACATATTATTTAATCAACATAGGTTGAATCAATGGATTATCCAAAGAAAATTGCCACAGCCTAGACCACTCCCGAGAATCATCTATTAACCTCACTGAAAATATGGCTAAAAACTTAGGACTAACCAATATCACAGCAGAATATGATTCGAAGTCAATGATGCATTGGCTCCATCACTGTCAAGATGGGCATGCTGAATGCTACATAGGCATTCACATCCAGAGAAGAGGAGCGCCATTAGAACAAGAAAAAAAAAACAACACTTCAGGATCACTGCCAAGCTTTACCGAGTCACAATGATTGGCAGAAACAAGTAAAAATTGACCCAGGTAAAAGAAGAGATATGATAGATACCTTCAGTAGGATAGAAATCTATTGTGGCCCTGGATGATCTAGTCCCCCCCCCCCTCAAGTAGGCCCGTTGGAGTCCTAGTATATATATATGCTTTGATATTTACTTTTTAATAATTTGTACTTGTCATCATATGTTTTGCATTTTAGTTTTAACTGTTTTCCTTTGTATTTTACACACACACACATATATATGTGTAAACCTATTTTTGAATATCAAATGTAAAAGGAAATGCCTATTATGTGTTTCTTATGTACTGTAGATATAATGTTTTATTATGTATTCTATGCGTAGTTTAATGGTTAAAGAGTTATTTTATTGATTTTGTATTTGATAGATTTCCTTTATATGTGCATATGATTTATTATTCTTTTCACATGTGTTTTTTTTAATCTAGGTCTTGTACTTATGTAAATATTACCTTTTTTCTTCTTTTGGCAATATTTATACCAGACGGTGTTTATTTAATTTTTTTTTATATTTGTTGGAGTTCGCGCAATGGTACACTAGATCTATCTGTGCTAGTCATTGCTTATTTTGAAGTTATAGAACAGTAGGAAGACACTTAGTCAACACCACTCACCACTCTTAGGGTTACTGTTGTCAGATCAAATAGTGGGATTTGGCTGTCACTCTTATCACGGCCTCAAAGTGCAGGGAGCAATGTTTTTCGGTGCTAAAAAAATCAAACCAGAGAATATTATCTTCCTAATCCAGCACAATAACCACTGGTTAGGATTGCCCCTTTTTAAAAAAAAATTTATGTAAAAGAATTGTGCATATGATATTGTAAACCTTTTGGTTTGGTATATTTTTTGTTTTATTTCATTGTTTGATTTTTTATCTTTATTTAAATCAATTTCACATCAATGAATTTTTAGTGAATATTTTCTCAGATACACCCCATTGTCAGCAAAAACGTGTTTTCTCATCTTTTATAAATTGTCCTCTATATGTGTCTCATTATTATTATCATTATAGTTTTTCTACCATTATGATTTCTTAAATATATAAAATATTCAATAAACGTTCACTTTATATATATATACATATAATTATCAATTACTCTAGACAGTTGTTCATGCTGTATTCATAACGGATAATTTCCACCAGAACCTGTACAATTTAGAAACTTTAAGAAAATCCATTAGTTTCTAAGCAATACTTCTAAATAACTTCATGTGAAACAATCGAAATACGCCACTTAATATTGTTACGTCTCTGTTCGTTTGTTAATTTTCCGTAAAAATTCTTTCTGAAGAAACTTTAGCGATACAAGTTCTTTCTTAAATAAAACTAGTTTATTCTTTCTCAATACAACTTTAAAATGCACTTAATTTCCACAGTCACG
>NW_013667134.1:0-20855 GCF_000517525.1 Limulus polyphemus
AACAACAAAAAATATTGTATACCCACAAGCATTGTAAAATTAAACATATTAGAAACGTGCGCTTTCTCTTTTCTTTTCCATTTAACCAGATTGAGCCACAGCAACGCGTGGCCGGGTACAGCTAGTTATAAATATATATAGATACGTGTGTGTGTGCATGTATGTGTTAACATATATACCGAATTGCAAGAAATAGTGCATTCGTCTTTGTATTTTGTATTTATGGTAAATCTATTAAGGCTATCTGCTGCCGTACCTAATTTTGAACTACTGACCAGAGGACATTTGAACTAGTCAGCAGCACCCTATCCCTCACCATCAACTCTAAAGGACTGTTTGTAACTCTCATAAAATGCAGAGAATATTCTGTGGTATCACATGGATTCGAACCCAGCTCACAGTAAAATTTAAAAACAGCCTTTGAAACAATACCTACTAATAACTGTCCCAAATATTACAATGAAATAGAAGTAAATGATACAATAAAAAATAGAAACTATACATATCATATATATAATGTTTCATCTTGTGTACACACGTGACTATCAGATAGCCGTCAACTGCATCAACCTCAAATGACGACAGCTAACACACCTCTACCAAATTATCAATTTTAAACATTTTTGTTGAGGAACTGAACGCATATGAAATATTTAAACGTGTATGATTGGATATATCATATCAAAAGTTAAAACCAAATAAAATATATGCTACCTTCGGGGGATTTCAATTTAGTAGATAACTTTAAGCGCTCATGAACATTTCAGTTTAATTCAACCAAACATTCTTTACACTAACATCACCAAAAATACCGAGAAAAACTGTATGTAGTGTGATTTATCGTTTCAGTGATAAATCCACTACCTGCCGAATAGATCAGTGTCAAAACTGAAAACATTCTTTCACCAGAATCAAAGAAAATGCTGAAAACACAGTATCTCCAAATTAATATCACATGCCAGAAATCACAGTTTCACTTCATATATATTGCACACTTGAAACTCGGATCAACTTGTTTGTTTTATTCATTTGTTGCCTGACAGTTATTTTGCTTGCGTAATTGATTCGTGTATGTAATGCAATATTCATGAATTACTTTATGCAACATAACTGTATTCAGTAATGTCATATGTATGCATATCATCATCGTATATACCTATAGAGCTTGACATAATGCTTCAAAGCTTATGCATGATAAATTCAACTGTTACACTTGTGGGCTATATATAAGTATATATATATATTGAGAGAGAGAGAGAACTACTCTTCTGATATCATACTGCCATCTATGAGACTCTAAGGTCGACTGCTTTTTTTTCGGCATCACAAAATTTATAACTACAGAATACATCAGTACTCACCCCTAGTTGACTACAAACACTAGTTATGTTACTTTTACAATATTGTATTGCCATTTCTAGATCCATCCAACCACTACAGTCAGCATCACAGAAAAATAAAAATAGATAAAATCTGGTAACACAAAGAATCTTTCAGTACAATCTATCAAAGTTTAATTCATATTCTGTGTTGATTTAGAGCACAACTCCTTCATCAGGTCTCAGGTAATACTTAAACTTTGTATTTTCATGCACCAAAGCAGGCTCAGATTGTTGTTTTTTTTCACATAAACATCCAATCATTATTCACCATAAAATTCCACTGGAGCACTCAGAAAGCAAAAATCACAAAGTCCCTTTTTTCTTCACGTGCATTAGAATCTTTAACCATCATTTCCAGTCTTGCTAACTGAAAATGCTCTAGGAAATATATCTAATAACATCAGCTGCCCTGGCTGTACAATAATCAGTTAATGATTCCACAATGCACTGCTTATACATCCTACCATGAAAACATCAAAACATCAAAAAGTTAGTGTTACAACCCCCTTTCAGCCTACAAATGTTTTGGACTTCTGGTGATCACCTTCACACATGCAAACTGTTGATGTTCTATGTGTCATATCTACTAGTATCAGCTGTCCTAACCATATAATAATTTAGTAGCAATCACACAATATCTCTTAGATATATAACTATGAAATACTGCTCGATAGCACTGAAAGTAAGTAATTACAATTCCTTTGGCAGACTAATCTGCTAACTAACCAACTCTCTAAATTGCTAACCTGGCAGTGAATCCCATGGGCATTGATCATGAAGTCGTGCTCAACATTATGACTGATCAATAGAAATGTCACACAATTACTCCACTGGCATTTCCTCATCTGACTCATTTCAGATAGTCAGATAAGTAGATTCAGTATATAACGTTTTATAATCTGAGTCACAGTTGTATATAACTGTACTCTTATTATCGTCTAACTCCTCAGCGTGAGCTTTTGATATATGATCTAACCAGTGCACAAGAAGTTCATCATTGGCATATGACTTTAGCTTGTCAGTGTACTCAATGAACTATTGTACATCACGTGAATTTTATAGCTTATTCTTTGATGGACTGAGTTGTCTGAGAACAAGATAACGACCAGACTGGCCAAAGCTGAGATGCTTCAGTGCTTTAGATACATATCAAACTATACCCAGTTTCCATGTTTGAACATTTATTATTTCACTAATTTATCATAGCATCTTTTCTGTAGTAAGATGGCCTTTGGTTGATGCACATCAACTAATGCAGACCTCAAATACCCTACACATTCTTGCAGATATAGATATTGTGGTACATCTGCTCTAGGAAATAAGCCATACATCATGACCACAGGTAGCTGTATTTCGTAGCCAACACATGATACTACTTGCAAACAACTTTTAACCTATCCTCTGTTGCATGATGTGCCATCGTAAGTGTTTGTTCCAGTTGGTTTAGTCAATATTAACAAATTTAGGAAGCATACTCCTGATAACCTTACTATCCATTCTGTCAAACAACCAGACTGGGGGCAATACAATAAGTTATATACCTTCAACACACTCAACATTTTGCATAATTTTAGAAAAAAAACTAACTATTAAAATAACCACTTGACCCATTTAGATTTCTTCTTGTGCTACAAATTATGCCATCCATTGTTCAACCGACACACTAGCAACTGAATGTTATTAACAAATGGATAAAATTTGATCCCTTTGGTGAAGCAATCCAAAATAACCATACTAAAATTAGAAAACAGTTGGAAATAAAGAAAAATAAAGAGCACATGCAGTCTATATACATAAAAACGAAAGTCCATTATAAGAAATGCTGAAAATTTGTGAAATTTATACACCCTAGAAATATACACCATCAAAAAAAATTACACCTTTTGTCACCATAATGCCAGAAAAAATAAAATAAATAAACAACCTGTCAATTCAGTTGGATAAAGTTGGACAATTTTCTGCTTTATAACATTAATGAAACTTTACAATATCATGTCACAATATTAGTGTTGGATAGTTTACATTTGGCTAAATATGAGCAATATGATAGGTGCATTGCAGATATAGATGGAGAGTTCCTGTTGAAAGGAATAGGATGAAGGCTATCAGATGTTTCGATGATTGTAGATTAGTATGTAAATGCTAATAAATAGGTAGAGAACAAATATTGTCCACTGGCTTACAATTGATGCAATTCTTGTGAGAAAGCTTCTAACTCTTCTAGAGAAACAGTACAGCCATGATCCTCGTGATAACTAACCAGTTCTATCCAGCTCACACCCACACCTACATATCAACAAAAATACATAAAAGCTAGACTAGAAATACAAAGGTTAGAGCCAAAGAGTAAGTCATCAGCCAGTCATCAGTTTTAGTCAGCCATCTAGTAAGGTAGAAAGTCATCAGCCTAGCAGAATTATTAGAAATGGAACAAGTTCCACCTCCTAAGTCAATTTCACAATATCATTAAAATGTAGTATTGTATAAGAATCAAACGTTATCAAGTATCCACTTAATATGAACAAACAATGAAAATTTAACTCCATAAACCCGAGTGGACGATACCAATGTCCAATCAAAAATCCCGTTTTACTCATTGGGCAGTGAAAGTGTCCTCTTTGACTGAAATCTAATCCAACCCATTTATTATCCACTATTTATAAACAGACCAGAAATGTTATAAGGTATTGTGATACTTATTAGGACATCACGAAAATAATTCCATCAGAACTTGCAAAAAAGGTATGATTTTAAATAGTTAAATAATTTTGTACATGGCATTATTAACAAATGCTGTATTTTATTGTTTCGTTACAACTTTTTACTTTTCTTATTCTCACATAAACTTCCTCTAGTTAATAATCTATGTGCCATTGCCAATGACTGCATGTTCCTGATAGTAAAATAAATACTGTTTGTAGCTTGGAAACTGTCTCATGATAACTGTATTTTGCACTGTGACTCACTTTTTAACACGCACTCATATATTGCACTATTTCTGGGTCTGATATTGCTAGCATTGGACGATATTTTCTGACAGTTCACCTATTTTACATGTACCCTAGCTTCATATCAGTACCTGAACCTTCATCTCATGAATGACCTTAATGATTATAGTAAGAGACTGCCTCTTCATTGACATCTAACCAATCACCATTTACTAGAATAAAATCAGCATCAACTAGCTGAAATGGTAACTATAAGGTTTACTAGGTTTCTGGTGACTCTGGTAACAACGAAAAAAAACTCAGCCTCATGTCTGTGTATCTCTTTTAGCACATATTAAGCACCATTCAGCCCTGAATAAATTGGAATGAACACCAAAGATGTTGATACAAGCTGAATACTCTGTCTCCCATGTTACTGACCAAATCCAATCTGCAATCCATTATTTCCTGGAGTTATAATGGCACTAGCCATATATTATCTACAACTCTCCCACACTTGCTTGAGCAGAACAGTTAGTTTTATCTATCTTGTGCAGGACAAGATAGTGCCTTACCAACTCACAATCAAAGCTTATGATCCTGTCCTCCTTTCCAGCATGGCAACATGGGATTGGTGGCCAGAAACCCCATATGTGTTCTATAGCAGCCTCCTCAGCCATTTTTAAGACAACCAATATACTAATCACCACGATGACCCTCACTTGGTTATGCCCTCTGTGAGCCAAAGGTAATATTCAGGGATATAATCTGGTCAGAAGTTCTCTAGATTTCAGCTTTGGTGAGTAATGTTCACGGGTATAACCGTCAGAAACTCTGGAGATTTAAGATTATATTACCTCTTCCTGAGTTTTCAGCCTGATCAAGATAGTAGAAACGATCCTTTGCAAAATCAGTGAAAGACCTATGTCCAGGAGAGGAGTTTTCCTAGACCTCACTTCTCCCTTAAACCATGGTGTATCCTCAATGTCAAACAACTCTGTTATTTGTAAATAAGACTTTCAACTGAAAATGTCATTTCAGTGTTTTAAAGTACAAAACGTATGCTATACAAGAGTATACAGGAGCACAGAAAAGTACAAATATCCAAAGTTTTTCAAAAACAAACCCTAAAATTTAACCTTGATATCTTACTCTGTTGTATTCTCAATTACACAGAATACCGTATAAAAAAGGATAGTAACCACAAATAACTGGATTAATAAAAAAATAGAAGTATTATAGATTTCAAACTGAAATGTTGACTTCACCGAATTGAAAAAAAGAGACTTGATAACAATGTTGAAGAAATAAAAATCCATCTTTATTCAAGGCAAAACAACAAATCACAAGCAATTGCAGGAAATGTTGAGAGTACTTCTAGATTACAGAAAGAGAGAGGTTTGAATTATCAGTCTATTCTCGAGATATTTCTGTATGTACAATACTGAAAGAGTATCATATTATTTAAACAGAAACAACAACATCATCCCTCTCAAACTGCATGCATAATCCATGTTACTGGCCATCCCACTAGTGAAAAAAAAAAAGGAAGACATAGCCTCTAGACACTTCTAAACTTACACAGTGTGATGTCGCTAGACAGTAAATACAAACTCAAAACTATATGAACCATGATAAAAGCCTAAAAAATATCCAGGTGAGATACTTTCCTATACCATGTGTAACTAGCACAGGAAATAAGGTCATTACTACATATGGCAGAATTTGCAAGTTCATATGCATTTCAAAGATGTTTAAATGTCTGAAATTTTCTGAAAATTCTAATGTAAACAAGCGTTTACTTTTCTAAATTACTAACGTAGGCCCCCCAGTAGCACAGCGGTATGTCTGTGAACTTATAACGCTAGAAACCGCGTTTCGATACCCGTGGTGGGCAAAGCACAGATAGCTCATTGTGTGGCTTTGTGCTTAACTTCAAACAAAGAATACTAAAGTAATAAAATATGGTATGGTCTTGATTTCGACACACACATAGTAAAAAGTAAAGCGGGTAATAGCATTTGAGATTGACTTCTTGAATATATTTGACATTAAACTCCTTTTTTACATTAGATCCAAGATAATACGATCACTTTCTAGCAAGTCGTGTGATCAAGCCAAAGTGTATTAGATTTAAAAAAGGAAAGGATCTCCCCTCTTCTACATTCCATAACTACTCTAGTGATACCTTTGATGGTTGCTTCTTTATTAAATTGATATATATATATATATATAACTTAGCATATTAATAAACAAGTACATACATTTGACATTGTATTCTCATTTTCAATTTGTATTATACATAGTATCAATATGAGGGTTATCTTTTCCTTGAAACTGTTTTACCTCAGAAACTCAATATTGTCAAAGATATCTATCTATTATTATAAAAATATGTTTATTCAAAATGTCATTGATTTTTTTATGACTTGTGTTCAACTGCATCAATTTAGAGGATGCTCTATATTTAGCAAATATTATGGAAACATACAAATTAGAGAAACACAAAAACTGCAAACAACAAGTGATGATATGTGTATGTGGTGAATGTATTAATGGTACAAAAATCATCATAGAAAATATCTAATAAAATAAGTTGTACAATGCACTAGTATTTTTGTTCGAGGGTATTTTATACAGAGTTTTACACCTTATTTTCATGCCGTTATACAGTTTATCAATGCAAAATTGTGAAATATTGTACCAATTGTCCTATATTACTCCTTAATTCAACAAAGATGTTTGGTCGTCTATTGACCTTCTCGGCTTTTACATAAGCCGCTATAGTCTCAGTAACATTCATATTGTGACATTGTACAGGATAAGCTATCGTTTTGCCACATTTGTTTTATGTTAGGGATCATTGTCTTACTGCAAGGTGAATCCTTACCCAACGAGTCGTGCTAGTAGAGAATGACATGATGGATCAGAATCTGTCTGTACTTTCAGCAATCAGAGGGCTATAAACTTTATGTAAATCGCTGACACTTTCGGCTGAGTAGGAACTTGTATTGATAACCTACGATATTTTATTGTAGTTATCTTACATTGACTATGATGCTGCTCTTCTATCTGTCCTCAAATAAACTGTCGTTGATTGTTATCAACGAATTTAAACTTGGATTCATCTACAAAGAGGTCACGTCTACAGTTTTGCTCATTGTGGTACAATGCTCAGTTCAACCTTTTGGTTTTGTTACTGCTTCTCAGCAGCGATTTTCAAAGTAACTACAAATACATTGAAATCATTTTGTGCTGATGTATATGTTACCGTTTTCGAGGTAACATCCACGATTCTATTTAAGTAAAGTTGTTTACAAGATGTGTACTTGATCATCATCTATCTGGTAAAAAACATATTCTGAGATACTCAACATCACTTGTTATGATGTGAGCGACTTTTACAATGTGGCAAAGCATGACCATAATTAATTAAGCTTATCATAAGACATCAGTATTATGCATATTATGTTTTCAAACACTACATTCTTTATCTAGTCCCTTAGGAATTTTCAAGAATTAGAAGAGTGTAGATTAATAGTTTTCTATCCACACTGTATTCGCAAAACTATGTATATTTAAAGGCTTTATACTGATAAGGGATTTCCTAATTGTTTAGATCACAACAAATCAAAGTGTAAACTATCAACAAATGATTGCACTCTGGTGCAACTCATTTTCAAACAATAGAAGGGTATCATTCTCGAAGTATTTGTTTTTTTTTACACTTTTTCTCCATTGTTTTTCATAATTACTTCCAATACTGTATGCTTCTTGAAAATGAGAATCTACATTGTTTCTCTTTCCATATATATATAACATTTTAGCCCATCTTTCAACAATAAACTGCCATCAAAGTGATTCATAAATATCTTGCACTTTGGTATGATATTCAAAGGATGTCCTTGAGCTCCAAACAACATCAAATGACTGAAATAGAGATATATGTAATATATATAACTTAATAGTCTTAACATTGGTGAGATACCTCTGTTACTTTTCCGCATTTACTTGCTCAAACCATAAATATATTGTTACTTTATTTGCAAATAACCATTGAGTAACTCAGATGTTTATTGAGTCATTAATATATATCCATATTCAAAAGTAACTTTCCAGTGTTCACAATCAACACATCACAGTTTACAAACAGCACATAAATAGTTACATGTAAAGGTAATACTTTATTTAATTAGGAGTAACACATAAGTGAAACAAATGTACATGATATGCATAATATATTTGATCAGAAAGTGAAATCATAGACGACAGGGGAAGATCATACTTGATGTGTTATAACTTACGTCTAAGTTGACAAAACTATATTAGGATTCGGTAAGGGAATGGGCTTCTGTTGGCTGTTTCTTTTTTATCTTCAGAGAGTAACTGATGTAAGTTTTACTGGTTTGTCAATTTTGAGGCTACGTAAAATAGTCCATCTAGATAGCTATCAAACAAACTAATCAATTGCCTGTGTGCTTTTAGTTTTTAGTTGTCAGTTTATGTGATTTCACAGTCAAATTTTGATTTATAAGTACATGGATGGTTGTAGGTTGCGAGATAGGATGTCTGGTTGTCCGAACGTATGGTTCCGTACAGATGGTCCTATTTTTTGTTTACTAAGAAAGCTTGAAGAGCTGTTGCGCTACATGTTAACTGCTACTGTTAATAAAGTATTTTAAACAGATCTAGGCTTCTCTCTTGCCCATGATTACATAGTTTTTTTCGAAATAGCAGTGGCTCTAGGTAGGATTTCTACTATATGAATTATTCAAGTTCTAGTATCGTGTAATGCAATACCATGTACTAAAACAGTATTGGACAAAGTTAATACAATACGAAATAAAAGTACAATAAAACACATCACAAGGAAAATAGCTAACCAAATTAATAACAATAGTCAAGATTTGAAACGATGTTATCCTGAATTAAAGTAGTACAAATGTATTTAAGGGTGGATGTACTATATCTTGCCTATGTTGAATCTTCCCTTATCCCTGATGAATCAAAGCGTTAGGGTATACCACAGAACAACCCAAACTAAAATATCTGACCTAAGAATATGCCCATAAACATATTTAAAGATACACAATAATCAAGCAGTGTTATTTAATTTAGATATGCATAAAATAATTATCATTTGTAAATTCAATCAAAAGCTTTTGACAGGTTAACTATATCTTTCGTATTATTATGACGATATTAGGACATGCTATAAACATATAATCAGTTTAGTGTATATATAGAAGGCATCTGATTGAATAGAAGTGTTGGTAGATCATTGTTTTTTTTACTGTTTTACTGACACCTCAATTTGGTATTCAATTTACCAGGAGCTAATATGTCTATTTCTGTGTTTGTTATTGAACACTTTACCTTTGAGGTCTCTATTGCGGTTGTTTGGCTGAAACATTGACCATATTTTCACTCTCACACAATTACTAAAACCGTTTTTTGTATATTCAGAACTAAAACAGTTTAGGCACAGTCATTTCATTTTCATTGGTCAATTTCAAAACAACATATATAATTATGTATTTGTTGTCTCCTAATTTTATATTTTAAAACTTTCACTCTCTTTCTGTTTTATACTAAAATAAAAAATGGATATCTCTGTGTATTTCAAGGTTCTACTTGACTACTTGACTTGATAGTGGTTTCCTAATCGTTATGATGCAACTGAATATATCTTTTGGTTTACTATAGTTATAGTTGTCACTATTTCCTAACGTTTAACATTAAGGAGTAAAAGCTATCTAAAACAAAAATGTTATCAATTTAAAGCTATTTGAATTTACTTGAAAGTGCATAGTGTCGATGTGGCCTGAAACATGGCAGACGTATTTAAGTTCAAAATTGAATAGGAGGATGAAATGAAAGAAATTTTAGTTTGGGTTTAAAATGTTTGATGTGTTTGGACTAGGAGTTAGAATTCATCAATCAGCTGCTGAAAGACTGCTGGTAAAGACAACACGGAAGAGACATTTACAACACTTCTTGATTCTCTAATTAAATTGGAGCTTCATGAAAAGGTCAAAATTGCCATCCAATCCATATTCTCTCTGCAGCTGACCGTTCTCAATAATGGAGCACAAGTATATAACGACATCTTTGCTCCATTTAACAACTGTAAAGCAGCTCCACATAGTTAGGATACTGTATGATGCAAAACAACTATTACACAAAACTGTAGATATATATTCTCCTTTACCGAAGCTTACAGTAGTAACACCTAGGGTTGAATGAGCACACGAGCTCAGCCGGATTTACCATATTTCGAAACAGAGCTTTGGAAATTTTTAAGTGTGCTTGTTTGTTTGTTTTAGAGCAAAGCCACATTGAGCTATCTGCTGTGTCCACCACGGGAAATCGAATCCCGGATTTTAGCGTTGTAAGTTTGTAAACTTACCCTTGTCCCACCGGTGGACTTATAAATATCTACTAGCAAGTGTGTGGTTGTGGTATCTGTATATCACATCTACAACTTTCATTGCAAGTATACCCTACTTTTAAAGAAACGAGTTCCTTACAACCCAGTTGTATCTTAACTATTTTCTCTGTTTATCTTAATGTAACATAACATAATGTTTAGGAACAACAAGGGACCTATTGATCCATCTCAGTTGTTCCATCCTCTAAACCAAACTAAATCTTAATCATGTTTTCATATAAAAAATCATTTGTATACTATAAAACCAAAAATTAAAACTAAGGTAAACTCGACAAGTAGAGAGATAGATTTTGTTTGTTTTGAATTTCGCGCAAAGCTAGCCGTCCCTAATTTAGCAGTGGGAAGGCAGCTAGTCATCACCATCCACCGCCAACTCTTGGGCTACTCTTTTACCAACGAATAGTGGGATTGACCGTCAGATTATAACGCCCCCACGGCTGAAAGGGCGAGCATGTTTGGTGTGACGGGGATTCAAACCCTCGACCCTCAGATTGCGAGTTGAGCGCCCTAACCACCTGGCCATATTGGGCCAGAGAGATAGAAAGTTTATTTGTTTTTAGAGCAAAGCCACATTTGGTTATCTGCTATGTCCACTGTGGGGAACTGAACCCCATAAACTTACCGCTTTCCCTCCGGGAGACGAAATAGAGAGAAAAAATAATAATAAAATGAAGGACTACTGTTGCCGAAGCTTTCTTTAGTTCTCCATTTTCCTACATAGTAAAACGATAAGTAAACTTAGTGTGTGCTTATGTATTTTTCTATCTCATTGGCTGTTTATCCGAAATTCGAATAAAATAACACATTTCTCATAGAAAGTTGTAAAACGTTATTTTCATGATAAAAAGGTCCATGTCTGAAATAAGTATTTAAATGTAAATTTAAGAAAAGGGGGAACACCGTGAACATTTTTGATAGAGTTTATAATCAAAAGATTACAGAAATTTTTTATGGTTATTTTTTTCATTGGTTAAGTCAACTAATTTACACATTACATATTAATACTCCAGAATGATATAACATAGTTGTTTAAATAAAATAGTAGCTTAGTCTTTATTAAATAGTATTGAGAAATGAGTATTTCTGACAACTAAGCCTGAATCGTACTTTTTTATTTAATATCTAGTTATTATAGAATATGTAGGCTTATAACTCATGAGTGTGTTGTTGTTTGCTTTGTTTTATTATACTCGTAAATACTCCTGGTTTGACCTGGTGGTTAGGACGTTCTTCTCGCATTCTGCGGTCACGGGTTCTAATCTCTTCACCAAATTCCTTTCAGTCATAATGTGACGTTCAATCCCGCTATTCGTTGATAAAAGAGTAGCCCAAAAGTTGGCGGTGGGTAGTGTTGACCAGCTGCCTTCCCTCTAGTCCTTCACTTCTAAATTAGGGACAGCTAGCGCAGATAGTTCTCGAGTAGTTTTGCGTGAAATTCAACAAAACAATATTTGTTTTTATCGGCAAGGAAGAAGCATATTTGCAATTTTCCAAATTAAACATTATCTGTTTAGTGTGCCATCTTAAGGTGAAAACTTGATTTAAAGATTTGGTGGTCGTATTCTGCCAAATGCGTAGAGAAGTCGTGTATTTCATCACTTTGACCGTGGTTTAAAAGAAAAAGGTAAAACTAATAATATCAAGCACAACAAAATAATTCTGAAGTAAACCAACTGTATTTTATCAAAGCTCTTTAAAGTTGAATGCACCATGTTCAACTTATGTGAGTAGTGTTTTCTTAAGTGTAATGACATCGTAAGGAGTACGACTACGACTGAGTACGAGTAGTGTTGATTTCTTTCTTTCACCATTTCAGTACTCTGATTTGCAAATTGCAGTACGAAGGTTATCAACGAAGCATATGCTATCTTAGACTTACACTTAACGTGAAGGTGAAGCTCATTTATCTACACTAACACTTTTACAGCAAAAAGAAAATAACAATTACAGTGATAATGTCCTACCAGTACCAGCTTAGATAAGGATTCGAAAAATTTAATATTAATAATTAAGTTTAAAAGTATGACTAGGAGCAGCTTGACTGGAGAGTCGAGTAGTTCAGTAACCTTTGGCTTGAGTTTGTGTTGTATAACTATAATTTAGTATAAATTATTATTACTAATTATTTTAAACCAATCAAATAAAAAAGGCTTAAATACGTTAGTTATTGATACTAGTGTTTTATTTTTAGACAGGTTGGTAACTTAAGGGTATGACCTGGTAATAGTATAGTGGTTGGCACATTAGCAGTTTTTATTGTATTTGTAAATGTGTATGAAATTATGTGTACTAGTACTAATAAACTAATATGACAATAAGTAAATAACGTAACTATGTAGTATATAATATAGCTATTAATATTATTTATATTTATAAATGAACTATACATACCATATGTTCAGGAATGAAATTAGATAAAAAGTAAATAATGAAAATCTGAGATTTACTATGCTATGTACATTCAAATTCTGTGGAAAGAAGAATAGCTTATATAATGAGTAAAATGTAAGAGCAATTGAATTGTCTTCCAAGTATAGTATAATTAATTTTACTTGTTATAATTCAGCATATTTTATATTTCTCCTTTTTTTTTATTATGCCTATGGTTACATAGTCTAAATAAAGTGTTACACAAACTTATGATAATCTTATTGTGGTTAAAGTCAAAATTCTTTTAAGAACAACCAAGTACATGAAATTATGTGTAGCAATAAAGTGATACAGTAGTGTGGTAGTTAGTAAATAACATAACTATATAGTTATAGTATACAATGTAGCTATTAATTATAAGTGAACTGTACATGCCACATGTTCACCAATGAGGTTAGAAAATAAATAAATAATGAAAATCTGAATTTTACTCTGCTATATACATTCAAAATTCTGTAGAAAGAACTGTTTGTAAAATGATTAAAAGTAAAACTTAAGAACAATTGAATTATCTTTCATGTATGATGTGATGAGTTTTACTTATTACAGGCCAGCTATAATTATATGCCTAAAATATAAAAGCATTCTTAGTAGAATCATGTGTTCCAAACACCTTGGTATTATCAGCTAATTTGGAAATACTGCTGCCCAAGAAGCTTCTTAGATGTTCATATTATTGTAATGTTATTCTTTTGTTCATGGGTTCTTTTAAATTTTCTGGTGAAAATAATTCAGTGTTGTAACTCATAGGCATGCATTACAAATGATAATAATTAACATAGAACAAATTATCTTGTACTATACAAGTTAATACATTTGATAGCAAACACAGATCAAAATACTTCATGAAAACATGCTGACTGATTCAACTCTCCATCTTAAAAAACTCTCCACACTTCACACCTGACCTTATTTATGATCTAGTTTTATTACACTACAAAAAACTTCATATCCATAGAATTTTCTAGGCATTCTATGCTCTCTAGCTAACAAATTACAACATTAAAAATATAGCTTACAACAATATCTAAAACAGACCTCCAAGAGACTAAGCAGTTCACATTTTATCAATGAAAAAAAAAAAACCATTCATCTTCACTCTTTTGTTGTTTTCTATCCTCTTTTCCTACTAATTTTGTAAGCATACTATACAACTAATTCATATCTGGTGAGGCACATTATCAAAGCATTTTGAAAGTCAAAGAACAAATCATCATCTAGAGAAATCCTGTATGAAAAATAATAATAATCTGACTAAAAATTAAAATCTGGTAAGTTGATAAGGCAAGAAAACGTTATCTTAAAAGATTCGATGATGAGGAACCCACTTTGAGACTAATAATGCTTGTGAACAGCTTGAATGGGTAATGAAGAACTACTTTAGTATAAGTTTAACATAACAGCAAGTGGTACCTGATGATGACAAAACCTTGTCGAAACATTGTACATTTGCTGTTATGTTAAACTTGTATTAAATACTTTCTTTATTATCCATTCAAGCCATCTCCAAGCATTATTTATCTTAAAAGATGCTTCTATGATCATTGTTGAATGCTAACTTTCTAAATTCTTTTTGAAATGACTTCTTATATTAGATTCCAAAATTTTCAAGTAACAAAAGCAAACTAATAGACTTATAGTTTCTCAGATGTTCTTTTCTTTCAAGAGATGTGGATCATGTTAGTAGTTTCCAATTATTGCGAATTTCCACAGTGTGAAGAGACTTTTGAAAAACAATTGATAAGCATTCAATGACCCTTAGCTAAGCTTCTTTAGAGTTTTGGCTATATATATATATATATATCTTAAGAGTCAGTTGCATTTGTTTTCCTAGAAGTTTTTTAAGCTTTCCTAAATATTACTATCCCCGTCCCACTGAACATGCTCACCCTTTTAGCCATGAGTGTGTTATAAAGTGATGGTCAATCACACTATTCATTGGTAAAAGAATAGCCCAAGAGTTGGCAGTGGGTGGTGATGACTAGCTGCCTTCCCTCTAGTCTTACACTGCTATATTAGGGATGGCTAGCTCAGATAGCCCTCATGTAGCTTTGCGTGAAATTCAAAAACAAACTAAATATTGCTCCTTTTTTTAAAGTAAGTAAGATATATTGAAAAAATCCTTCTCAGCTACTAAAGAAATTTCTGTAGTTTCATGCCTTTTTATTTATTTTAACATAACATAATAAAATGTTTTGGGACAACATTGGTCTATCTCGGCTGTTTCATCCTCTAAACTAGATTAAAATAATTAAAAAATCTTAACGCCAGCCCTATACATTTTGTAAACTAGGCGTTTTTCTTTTACTATTGAATTAGAAAAATAACACTGGCCAACAAGTCATTTTCATCAGATATAGTTATAGGTGGGCTAGATAGCTCTTAGGACGCTGATTCCAAATCTGTTTTTGTTTTCCTCTAGCTGCTAGTGCATCAAGTTTTCATGATGAGACCAATCAAACTTAAAAGGTTATTGTCTTAATTATATTTTAAGTTGTTGTACATTTCTTTTTTCATAAGTGTGTACTGTATAAATTAACCAAGTGTATGGTGTGTATAATGTTTGTGGGAATTATACTGAAAAATGAATAAAGTTGTAACATTAACTAGCCTAATGTGTGATTATTACCTAAATTGTGCTGAAATTAACACCAATCATATTTTCATAACTAGATGTGGTAGAAGAAAGCATGTATTGAACTGGGAGGTAATAAATTTTAAATTATTCAACCAGCATGATGTGGGTCTTCTTTATCATAATGCATTTAAAGTTGTCATTTCTTTTTATAAGGTTTGAAAGTTGATCATTATGTATGCAATAAAGATATAATTAGGAGCATTTTTTCAATAAGGCAATTTTAAAAATATCTTTGGCAACCTGTTTTAAGATTCTTTACGAATGAAAACTTTCAAATGCTGTCATTTTATTTGACCATTGGTTGGAATAGTTCATTTGTTTTAGGTCAAAATGTGTAGAGTGTTAGCAAAAGTCTTTACACTTATAGATGAAGTGAATGATGAATTTAGGAATTGAACCTCAACAATCGTCTCTCACAATGGTCACATAATGTTATGTATCGATTATGTACTAGCCACAAGGTCAGTCTTCATATTTATTTTTCACTTGATCAAATAAAAAAACAGAAAAGAGATTGCAACTTTTCTTTTTTGCATGCCATATTTATTAATAATTTCAAATTTAATGAAGCTTCAAAGTACATTCTCTGTAGCCTTTACCATTTTTAAGGTTAAACTATCAACAATACTACACAATGACATCATCAACTTTACTGTACATAATTGGCAATCAGTGATTTCTGATTGTGATATGATTGGTAAAACTGTAGTAATATTTTCTGTTGTTTCTGTTACTATCGAGTTTTTTCCGCCCCATTCCTTTTGCCACCTTTTTCCTTCTTTCCTTCCCAATTAGGACCTGAATGTTGTTTTCCATGCCCTTAGCCTTCCTCCATTTGAACTTTTGGCTTCCTGTTCCTTATACCATCTCTCCCTTAAAACCTATTTCCTCCTCCTTTTCACCTCTATTTGTTGAAGTTCTGACATGTATGTCATTGATTCTTCATGCATTTTTTTCCATTGCTCCAATATTTTTCACTGATCTTTATCTTCTCTCTGATCCTTATCATCTTCTCTGCCCTGTCCGTGCAGTCCATTGTTATTTGGCCCACATTGCTCCTTTTTGTGGTTCCCATTCTTATCTCTTCATTCCTTGGAATCTCTCCTCTTCCTACAGTCTTTCTCCCATTAACCTTACTAGGTGGCTTCATCAACTCATATAGTTAGTGTATTCTTCTTTAGATGGGGATGATCATTGGCACTTCCAGGTATCCTTACATCAAATGCATCATCTTACGTTCTCTTTGGCTGCTCATGTCCATCGTTCATTGGAGGAGATTATTCAGGCTGGTATGTGGACAATCCCTCACACTTTTGTAACATATTATCTTTGTCATCTGGTCAGTTTTTCTTCTTCATTGGGCTATATGCTGCCTCTGATCACCATTCTATATACATCTTATTGGCTCTTACTTTGTAAGTTCTCTCTCTTTTGTAAATTACTTTTATAGGGCCCTGTCATGCCTTACTGAATTCCACTCAATAGCAAGTGGTGCCTTCCAGGGTATACTCATCCAAAATCCACACAATGGAGGGTTATCAAGGCCTGATAAAGTGCTCACTTGTGAGATTGAATGTTCCACAAGTCTGATAGAGATATCATCATGATGGTCATTATCTTAAATAAGACCTTATCCAGACTATCATGAGTAAAGAAGACAGGGAATCCCTGTTCATCCTCCATGCCCAGTTTAAAACCTAGTGCTGGCCTGCTTTTAAAAATAAAGATTTTGTTGTCACCTGTTGCACTGTCTTATAGTGATCTGCTCCTCCAGACTTCCCAGTGCATTTTCATCCCCCCTTTTCTTCTAGTGCAGCATGGGAGTCCTTGCCACTCACTAGTTCCTAGCCACTGGGGTTGTAGACCATGGAGGATTCCTCCTGAGTGTAACCAATTCCACTCAGTAGAGAGTAGGGTAGTGGTGTTCTGTCAGTGTAGTACAGTTCATCCCTCTGGCTGGCTTTTCCCCATCCAAATAAATCTTGAGTGTTGAGCTCATGAGTAGTCTGTTGTTGGATTGGTGCAGGACTACTCAACATAAGCCCTCACTCAGTTTGTAAGGCAGATGTTATTTTCCCATTTTGCTTTTCTGGGATTGAGGAGAAGATGGTAGGGACCCTACTCCTACCATGGACCAGATTAAAAATTCTTGATGATGCCTGGTTTTGGACTGAAGTTGACCCAACACTTACGGTCTGATGCACCCTAGCCACACTACACAAATAGCACTTCTGTAAGCCTGATGCAGGTTCTGGACTGTGCATGTCTTTTCTGCCTATCCTAATGACATGTCTCTTCTTTATAGGTGAAGAGTATACCCTGGTACAGATGAGGCACAATCTCTTATGTGTGTGCCCCTGTAGTGTGTCTCACTCCATGGGTTCCATTTGAGGAAGTTAAGTATTTTATCAGAAGTTAACATTTTTAAACATTGAAAATGTATTTCTCACACTTCCTACCTGTCCTCCCCACTTCTGGTATATCTTTTCTTGTCTAGTCTCAAAGTGATGATTGAACAATCAATATAGAGGGAGTCAGCTGTGTTAGGAGGGTGTGTCACACTCCTGTTGGTGGACGGTTGTCACGTACTCATTTGCATGTAACAACACAGCAAAATCACATGGAAACACAAGGCTATTGGCAAGCAAAAACGTTTATATATAGAGGGCAGTGTTGGAAAATGTTAACTTACATTCCTACTTAAATTTTGTTGTCTATACCTAACATGTGAAACAAAAATAAATTGAATACTCCTGATGTTTTGCTACCCCATAAACTCCAAATTAGGTATTTTGTACCTAGTCAGTAACTCATTTTTATAATGTCATTAGTTCTGGTATGCACTAAAAAATAACATATTTTATAGTTCTTGCTACTAGTTATCCTTTTTCACAACATTCTAAATTTATGTAACCAATAAGCAGTTTCCAAGTCCTAGTTTTCCCTTACTACCATCATATACTTACTTTTCAGCATACTTAACGAGTTGATGCCCTAGAAATGCATTCAAATCTTTTTATTCCAAATTGTTTTTTCACATATACCTAATACAGTATAGCTTCCTGCATTTTCAGCATTAATCTCCTGCCATTTTACAACTTAGTGGGACAGTTTTCTTCTTCTTCTAACACTAGGAGTATCCTTCATTTTAAAATTTAGCTGTTTTGTGCATTTAATAATTTCCTCCCTAATCTGCTGCTTTCATTGATTTATTCTGCAATTTTTGTCTGATTTCCTCTTTTTCTGAGTCCAATAAAAATACATTTAAAAATCTCCACTAAATTGCTTTGAGCTTCTTGAATACAACAGATTAACCTAAGCTGCTTTAACAAATCCCACAAACTGTGAAATTCCAAAAAAAATTGTAATATTACAAAATGTAAAAGAAAAAAAATACAACAAAATCATGTTTGTATATTTTTATGTAACAAAAAGTCATTTTCAGTTTGCATTATTACTGATACCATCTTCATAGCCGATATTATAGTGCCATTATTACTGAATACCTAAATCTGTGGTTTCCAAACTGTGTGTGTCATGGTAAATTTATAGGGATGTCGTGAGAGTTTCACCAAGCAAAGAATAATTAAGAACATGAAAATATATATTGCATGTGGCAGAAGGGGTGTCACGCAAATCAAAGTAAGTGGGTTAGGGTGTCATCAGTGAAAAAGGTTTGGGAAACACCAACCTAAACTTTGCACTATTTACTTCATTATACTCCTAACCATTATAACTAAAACAAAAATATATAAAATTTTAGAAGTGAACAAAAAAAAGAACCACAGAAACAAAAAAATTACCCTCCTATTTTCAAATTATGTATAGAAAAATAAAAGCAATACCTCAAGTAATGTAGTTTACACTGAAGTTTTAAAACACCTAGCCTGAAATACTTGACCAAAAATAATAAAGTTTTAAGTTTAATTTTAACCTAATTATCCTACTCTTAACTTACAAACTGGTGTTTCATCTAAAACATCATATTTATGTAATACCTGTACTGGTGGTGTGTTACAAATTTAAGACTCTTCTACCACTTACCAGTCTTCAGTCATAGAAACTAAAACACTTCAACAGGTAATTGGAAACATTTTTTAAACTTAACTTTTCTCAGACTTTTGTAGTATATGAATAAACCATGAATTTCTGTCCTCTTCTAGTATTTTATTATATATTCTGAATTTATCCTCTCTTCTGTATATGGTAGGTTTCACATAATATGTGGTCAACAAAGCCATTATGTTCATTTCATTCTAGCTGCTTTTGCTGCTTTGTAAATCTCTGGAGGGTATTGCTGTAATGTTGCACATTATACAAGAATTTAGACAGTAGTGTCCTCCAATGGAAGGTTATGTGATTTCTTGAGGCTACGACTTCTCTTATGTTTCAGTGGCATTGACCAACAATGACATAAGTGGTTCATGCATCTAAAAAATATAGTATTATAGATTTTTACATGTAACATATTTAAATATAGGCCATCACATCCACTAAACTAAACTTTAAGATAAAAGCATGCAAAGCTAGCCCTTTTCATTCAAATATTCTTCAAGCTTTCACTTAAGCACCGTTACATATACTACATGTATCACATTTGAAGGTAACCCATTCCAAAGGCCAACCACCCTGTTAGAAAAATAAAATTGTCTTAAGTAGAGATGACTCCTACCCTGCAAAAAATTTGTACTGTATTTTTCAGAATATAAAATGCACTGGTATACAGTTGCATTTGAAAGATATTTATTGAACAAAAATTAAATTTATTACTTTCAAAATTAGTATATATTGTTCTAAACACAAAAGAGCTCAAAATAAGAAAATACCGTAAATCAAAAAAAGGTTTACTGTTATTTATTTTGGTTCAAAACCTACAAAATCTTCATTGCTTTCACTGTAATTTATTTTTTTATTATTTAGAGAGCATTATAAATAGTTATGTTTTTAAAAGAAAAAAAACTACTATTATTATAAATAACACATTCAATTGAACCAAACTATGCATGCCTATTTAAATATATTTACAC
>NW_013667134.1:21801-29838 GCF_000517525.1 Limulus polyphemus
CATGGCTTGTGTATATCATATATATATACATATATATTATTCATACCTTCAGTGTATAGGACGCAAGCAGATTTATACATCAAATTTTGGGGTAAAAAAGTGTGTCTTATACACCGAAAAATACGGTATTTGTGTTCAATAGTCATAGCATTCTCACGATTATCTCCAAAATAAAAAAAAGTTGTGCATCAGCACTATTGGTTTCCTTAACAATCATAAACACCTCAATCAGACCCCTCTAACTTTTCTTTCTTTTTAGTAAGTTCTCTCCCCACTCAGACTGTTAGTATAATAAGTGATGTTAAAATTCCTTTATTTATAAATAGTAATACTCTTCTAAAGTTTAACCTGTAATGTCAACTATATATAAATCTCATTAAGCATTTTTTCTAAGTTACTAAGGTTTTGGAGACAGCTTGAATGGGTGAAAGAAAACTTTATTGCAAATTTAATATGGTAACAAATGTACAACATATTGACAAGGTTTTGTCATCAACAGGTACATTTGTTACTATGTTAAGGTTGTAAAAAAGGCTTTTTTATTACTAATTCAAGCTGTCTCCAAACTCTATTAGTCTCAAAGTGTGTGTTCCTTGTCACAAAATCTTTGTGAATTGTTATGAGAGTATAAAGTTAACTATATAATAAAGGTGCTGTCCTTTGTCCAATAAGTACATTATTTTGATTGTTTTTTTTTTGGTATAAATAAAGATTGTTTAATCGGGTTTTCTGCAAATGTGTCCAGTTTCTTTCTTCTCAAACTTGTTGGACCTCCTGTTATTAAGTGGGAAATTTTGGAGCCATGACCACAGGATATCTTATAGTAAAGTTTTCTACTGATGTGTCTATTGCTTTTTCATGAAACTGTGGTTGTCAAATGACATGCTGATTTGTATATGGAAAGTGGTTTGAATATAGCATAATCAACCCTATATATATAAACCCTAATTGAAAAATAAAGTTTTAGAGATAAACTGATATATTTTTGTTTGTGATACACATAGTATTAATGCAATATTTGTTGAGTCGAGGACTGCATCATATTTTTGCCTAGTAAGAATGATGTTTTAATTACTGAACTTTTCCTGTCTTTCTTAGAAGAACACGGCTGCTTTAATCATGGAAGATGAGGAAATGTTCCTGTCCATAACTGCTCCAACCTTTCACAGCAGTGTAGACTTCACTGTGCATGACTGGCTAAAGAAGTATAATGCTACTTCCCTAAGACCTGTTGATTTCAGGGAATACTGGGCCTTGAATGTACCCAATATCTATAGTCCAAGAGCAGATGTAAACTGTTTAAACATGACTTTTGATGAAGAGCTTGCAAAACAGGTACTGTTCACTCCCTTGGAACGGTTTGTATGTGGCTGTAATGATACATATGGAGTTTTTGAAGAGTTGAAAAAAATTGATAACCCACCCGTGTTATGTGGCCATGTGTTCAAATCAGAAGAGCCCACATATTCATGCAGAGACTGTGGCTTAGATCCAACATGTGTGCTGTGTATGGAATGTTTTAAAAACAGGTTTGTTTTGTTTGCAATCATAACTATTCACTGGCATCCCTTTATCATGTCAAGAATGTTTGGGTATGTTTTGTTATACTTCATGTACGTGTGTATTCATATCTTATACTTGTACATTTCTACAATATTTTATCAAATGAAGAAATTTAGTGAAGATCATTAATAAAAAACAACTGAATACATTCATACAATCTAAACTCTATATTTGATTTTACACACTGAAAATTATAGCTTTAATATTGAATGGATATGGTTTGTTAAGTACTGTTGTATAAAAAACTTTCATAAAAGAGTTTGATTATGCTCAGTTTCCTGTTTATGGACAGTAAGATGCAAGCCAGGATGAAACTGCAAAAACTACTGTTGTCCAGTGGCTATCCATATAGTTATATTACTAAGACATTCCACAATTTTGGCACTCAAGATTTTAACAAACAACACCAAAAAACGAAACCACCACATTAAAATGCTGACTAGTGGATTATGCCCTTCGTAGATAAACCTTTAACTACTCATCTTTGTCAAGCATTTAAAAGAGCTGGTTTGAATATACACATCATAGAAAAACCTGGAGGATATACATACTTGTTCATCCTTCAATAACAACAATCCATGCAAATCCAAAAAGTGTTTTGCTAAGACCAATGGCTTAGAGAAATCCTGCATACTTAGGAACACTGTCTATGAAATGGCATGTATGTAGTGTTCAACCACATATGTTGGTGAATCCAGTCATGATCATATATTTGATCATTTCAAAGAACATATTTGTGCTGCTGTGAAACTTGACCAAAAAGAAGCCACTGCTGAACATTACATCAATGTACATGGCATAATTAACGAGACACCTTATCAGATCAAAATTTTAGAGACTTGTGACACCTTTTTTTTTTGACAGAAAGCTTAAAGAATCTCTTGTGATTCAATCCAAGCACCCTTCCATTAACAGATATTATGCCTGATTTATAATACTATTATTATTATTTATGATTTTTACATTTAATTTTATGATCAGTGACTAATGCGTTCAACAGTACTTTTAGTATGCTTCACCATGCACCGATTCAATATATTTTTAGGTTCTTTTCAGTTACTATCATTTAAAATCTGTTTTGTAACCTGTGACATTCAAAGACCTTTGATAAAGATGTAAGCTGAAGCATCAGGTAGAATAAATATACATTTTCCTGAAGTTGTTTGTCACCATCATTGAAAATGGTTTCCATCATTCAATCATCGCTGAAAGTTTTAAAAAATGATAAAAAATGTTTATATGATATCCTAACACATTCACCTTGAAATATAGAGTAAAAATGTTGGAGTAATCAGAAACAGTTAATTTGATTAGTTTATTATTTTCATGTCTAGTTGATTTATTCATCCTTTCAGATAATCAGTTATTTTATGTGACACTAATTGATACTCATAGGTTATTAATTATGTTAGTTGAATTAATCTCCAAGCTCTACTTACGAATAATGTGAATTTGTAAAAAAATGAAATTTATTATACAATAATTGTTTTGCTTCATTGATTTTTTTCTGATTTCAGCTTAAATACTGTTTGATTAATAAAAATTAAACATTTCCCACTTGGCTCATGTATATTATTCAGTCATGTAGAAATCACCAAGTTTGTTAATAAAAAATAATCATTTGTCATGTTTATTGGAGCAATATTGTTTTATTATTTACAAATTACTGAAGAACTCAAAACATTTGTGTTAGAAGTTACTATTTTCTACTTGGTTAATGTGTGTAATTATCAGATGTTATACTCACAAGGTTTTTAGTACAAGATCATCATTGATAATCATTTTCGACTTTATTATTGTGTGAATTTAATCTCATCAAATACTCTCACATGGTTCATTTATACATTATTTGTCCTTGATTACTTTGTGAATATTATTACATGTAACACTTGAGGGTTCATTAATACAAGATAACCTGTGTATGAATATTGTTTTATTGTATTTACTTCATGAAGAGTATACTAAAATATACATGTAAGAGAATGATCTATTTGATTATTGTGCAGATATTGTGCAGGCTACTGTAATGTAAGAATATCATTTGTCTATTGTGCAAATAAAATAATATCACATGCATGTCTCACAGGCTACTGTAATGTAAGAATATCATTTGTCATTTGATTATTGTGTGGATATTATTTTATTATGTAATTCTTTTTAATGAGTGTTTGCTACTTGGTTATTGTGAGAATGTTATTTCATTACATCTAATTTACCCAAGGATTTATTTTTTTGAAATGATCATTTGAAACAAAGCTAACACATTGACATTGGACCATTACATACAGTTCTCACAAGAATCACCGCTACAAGATGAGTATGAATGGAGGAGGAGGCTACTGTGACTGTGGAGATGAAGAAGCATGGAAAGCATATGCATACTGTGAAATGCACTTGCAAGGAAAGCAAATGGTAGACAGTAAATATTTAACTCAAATAAATTGTTAGAAAAAGAAAAGAGTTTTATATTCAAATTTTAACCACTTTCATACCTGTGTTTTTAGTTTAAAGAGTACATTTATTTTAAGTTGTAGAAAAGTAATACACTAATCAATTTTTCCATTTTTTTGAAATTCATTCAATAAGCCATTTAGATCTTTCGATTGAAACAAATTATACATTTGTTAAAGTGGCACAGAAAATTATCTGATATTCACTCAAATGTTGTTAAGTTTGAAAGTAAAAACATTTTTTTTATATAGATGTCTGCTCAATCCAGTCCTATTGAACAGATTCCTTTAGATCTCATTCAGCGAGTGCGGCTAATTATGGAGGTTGTTTTGTCATATTGTCATGAAATGTTGTCATGGGAACACCCAATTTCTCCACCTCCCGACCTTTGCCCTCCTGGATTTAGGACAACCAATGAATCTCAGGATATATATGCTACAATGTTGTTTAATGATGAAATTCATACATATGATCAGGTAATTATATTTAAGTAATAAGAATAAAGTATGCATTTTTTCTTTTATTAATTTGATTGTTCATTTTTGTTATCACTGTGAAAATTATGTTTTGAAATTTATGAGTGAAAAAGATGATTAAATCATTAAAAATTATCTATATAAAAATAAGCTTAAAACAAGTTTAATATTTTAGGCATATTTTACTCCAAAAGTATTTCATGAAAATTACACTTATAGGAGATCAGTATTACATTAGTGGCCATTGTTAACAGCATTCTGTAGTTTAACAGTATTTCTGTTTGCATGTGTTAATTAATCTTTTTCATGAATATTCAGCCTCAAAAATGAATAAGTTTACATACTTCTGAGTTGAAGTAAAGAATTAGGTAAGGAATATTTTAACATTTTAATTTATTGTAACACCGATAGCTATTATGCATTTAGTTTTAATTGAATCAACCTACTCTTCACTGAGAAGAACTGGTAAACAAGCAAGCTAGTTTTCTTGATTCTTGAGCTGGTCAAGAAACCACAGCATCAATGGGAGGAGATTATAACAGCAATTATTAAGAACTTGTGAGTGAAACTTAAGAAAGAATGTATAATAATTAGAACAAGGCAACTTGTGGAATTTGATAATCAGTTAAATGTCAGGCTCATTAATCAATTACATTCAAGTAATCCATTATTTTCACAAGGCTTGAATGGTAGGAATAACTGAAAATAGTAATAATCAGAAACACAAGTTTTGATTAATTGGTTATTTTACATGACACAAATTGATGTAATTGAAGCTCATAGGTTACTGATTAATCAAATGATTCATAATTTGATTATTTTACATGACACTAATCACCCAGCTCTTATAATAATATATCAACAACAGCATATTTGCTACATCCAGTGCTGGTGAGACCTTTTGCTTAATACCAAAGCTCTTCAGGCCATCTGGAATATGACATAGTAGTGGTTGAGATGCTATTTATATTATAAAATTGCATGAACAACAACAAATATTTTTTAATGAATCTGCTATCTTTCAGTAATGAGCTAATTTATGTGTGCAATATATTTTTATTTATTTGAGAATTTTTGGCACCTGTTTGAGTGGACCTTTTACCTGGGGACTAAAATTGCAACATTGAATTAAAACATGCATAGAAAAAAAAACTCTCAGTTATTCTTCCAAACATGTTTTAAAATACTTTGGAGTTGAAATTTATTCAATAAACATTTTGTATATTTTTTATTTTATACATGCAACTTTGTAAAATAAGTAAGAACTTAAGCATTTAAAAATGCCCAATACTTTATTATATAAAGCCAAAAACAGAATATACAGATAAAACTCTACATGTTTCGATGGAAAAAATACCACCATCTTCTTAATGGAAAGTTACATAGAGTTCAGAAAAGAGTAATAAAAGCTTAGCTGGATGATATGTTGCCAAAAAAAAAGATGTTTGTAAAGAACTGCTACAATTACAGCCTTATTGTTTTTCTAAAGCTTGCTTTATCATTTCATACTTCATTGAAATTATGATATTGAGTATGACAGGAAAATATTTTTTTGTAGAACAAGATCAGGTTAAGAGGTATTAGGCTTAATTAGATCATTTTGCACTTGACCATTTCAAGTTTTGTTTTCCAAACAAGCTGCTGTTTCTTAGACTGTGTTTAAATCAGCCCTTATTGTAAATAACTGCTTGAATGGGCAAAGAAAATAACAAAAAAGAAACATAAAAGACTAATTTAAAATTGGTTTAAGACTGTTTAAAAGTATAATAAATGAAACTTTCTGATTAACCTTATTTTTTTGGTATGGTAAGAAGTTATTTTTATTGTACATAAACGATTGTAAACACTAAAACTTGACAAGAGTTTACAGTTTTATGTAGGAAGACATAAACATCAGTAATTGAAATCTACAAGAGAAGTAAGCATTTTCAATTGATTCATTAAAAAAAATTCACAAAGAAGTCTTTTCCAGTGATGAGAATTCATCCAAGTATCACACATAAAAATAAGATATTTTACAAAAGCTACATGACCTGTACAAAGTTCATCTCAAATAGCAAACAAATTTTATTAGGTTTAGTTTGTGCATGACAAACACAAAGAGAAAAGTTAGACCATTCAGAATACCCTTAAAAGAAGCTAACTGTAGCAATAGCACCAAAAAGGTTTAGTTGGAGAAACATAACATATGGAAGGCAATAGTCCATTTCAAGGTTGTCTTTGAACATCCATGCTTAAGAAAAATAACAATACACCATTTAATTTCCTGAAAATCATCAGTTCCATTCTTAAACTTATGTAATGTGCGAGTATCTATAAATTAATCTCCTTATTAAAAAAATAATAAAGCTGTTAACTAGAGCCTAGCCTGTCTTTTTCCAAATCTTAAACTTTCCTTTCATCTATGTCCATTTGAATCTTCTATGGCAACCCTTATCCCCATAAGTCAGGCTCATATGTGAGCTCTTTCGGGCCTCTTCACAGCCAGTAGAATCTCCGAAAGGATCCTTTATCGGCTCTTATTACCTTTCCTCCTACCTTGTTGACAAATGGCATTGGTGGTTAGACATGACTCACACGTCGGCGGGTGTCCCACTTCCTCCTCCTCATCTGGATTTACACATTTCAGGATGCATCCTTCGGGGAAGGGGGGCATGGTTGATCAACAGGAAGCTTCAGGTTTTGGTCTGCAGCCGAGAGGTCTTATCATATTAAAATTCTGGAGCTTCTCCCTGTAAATTATTTTTTGGTTCATTTTCTTCATCAGGCCAGAAATCATCTGGTAGTGATCCATTTTGACTTTTCTTCAGTGGTTGCTTATCTCAATCACCAGGGCATCACCCATTCTTGATCCCTCTGTATTTATATGTTGGATCTTCTTTTTGGGCCCACATGCTTCGATATTCATATCATTGCGTGTTCCAGATTATTTCGCTCATGTCATGGGATACTCATCACATTGAAGGTTTTGCTATGTCCCTTAATCATAAATTGCCGTGGTTTTGGTCTCCAGTCCCTCATTTTCTTGCTCTGGCTATCAATGTTTTTAGCCAGAAGTGGACCAACACATTTGTCTCTCCTTCCATTCTCCTTCTTCTCCAGATGATTTCAGTCATCCTTGACACTCCATGTTCAGTCTTTCTGATAGGTCCTTCCTGGCTGTCTCAGCTGTAGTTTCCATGGCTTCTCCAACTCCTACTTCCTCCTCCATTACCTCTTCCTCTGACTGTGTTCCTTCTTCATCATCCTCAGTCACCGGTGATAAAAACCATAGTTTTTGGCTTTCCTTTGCATAGATGCTTGATACATTAAGAATGACTGAAATAATAATTTGAGTAATAATTAATATGTATTTGTTACTTTATAGATTTAATAGATATTTGTTGTTACTTTATTGACGTTTTTACGCTTATACTGTGAGGTAAAAATGGCTGCTGCTATGATTTTGTCTGGTTTATGAGCTCGTTGTTGTCCTAATTCAGGATCTTCCTTTTAATAAATTCTTGAACATGTTAAAAGGAGAGAGAGATAAAGGAGGCCTGGCGAG
>NW_013667134.1:30164-38089 GCF_000517525.1 Limulus polyphemus
TGGCCATGGAGAACATCCTCCTGAATGTGATTGATATTTACAATTCTAACAATACTGAATCAATTCAATTGAGAGTAGGGAATTAGTGTTCTGCTGGTGTAGATGTTGAGATGTCCTCCAGTCTGTTGTTCCATCTCTGAACGGGATTTATCTGAGGGGATGTTGTCACTTTGAAGTGAGCCATCAAAATTGCAGTTCATCCCTTCAATTGAGATCCCTCATCCTATCCTACATTTATGTTAGTTCCCAGGACTATGTTTTGGATTCAGAGCTGGACCAATCAATATATGTCCCCACACATGTATTATAGGTGTCGCTCTTCCCTCAATAATTGGGCTCATGTTCACTGCTACTGTGTTGTGGGTCATGGTGGAGGAACTTGCAGGTTACGATGGTTCTTCCTCTTATGCTATCCCTTGAAGATTTTTATATATCGAGGATGTTTCTGTGCTGGGTGTGGTTCCTGTCTGATTGGTTTTGAATGTGATATTTCACATTACAGGGATATCTTTCTTCTTCCGATGAACCATATATCGGGTTCCCGGATCATTAAAATATTTTATCACTTTGCTATCATTTGCCATGTTCACAGATCAGTGGGTATGATATCTCCCTCAGGTCTGAAGAGAAGACAGTATGATCTTTCCTACCCTCACATGGATGCTGATTTCTAGTGACTGGATTTTGGATTGTAGTTAGACCATAGATACTATAGGTGAATAAATGAATTACCTCCTGCATTTTATAGATGGGTATATATTAAGATTTACACATTTATATTTGGTAGCCTCAGAACAGGTTGGATACCAGGAATTCTTGAAAATAGTTTTCACATTTTAAGTTATATTAGAATACTTTTGGTAGGTTAATGTATGAAAATGCAAATAAATGGTTCCCACCAAAGAATGTGACCTCTCCAATACGTCACAGGTTACCTCCTATATACATTTCACTGTGACGTCACAGACCTGTCAAAAGTGTAGACTCTCAAAAATGTCGCAAGTACCTCTCATCACATACTAACTTTTCCAAGACTTAATTGAAACTTCTCTTAATTTTTAAAAATACTGTTGGTTTCTTAATAAAAAACATATACATCACACATCATTGAGTAAATAAGTTTTATTTTATGTATATTAAGAAGTAATGAAATACTGAAAGACCAATGTCACTGATTGCATAAAAGCACAGTTTCCACTCCAACAGAAGTACAATATGTAAAAACCTATGGCTGAATGATAAAAGTTAATGAAAACTTTATTTTAGAGAAAATGGTACACAAACAGATATGATATATAGGCAATGTGCTTGATTCTAACGATACATTTTTGAGTTTACAGGAATAGAACTGTCAATAGTTTAGAAAGAGCAGAATGTGTAATATTAAATTGAAGAGCCCACTCTGCTGAATCATGTTGAATATTGATTTCTTTGTTCATATCTAAATCTTCTTCTGTGTTGAATTCATGATCATCTCCACCATCAAGACCTTGCCATTCATCAAATAAATCACTTCTTGCAAGATATGGATTTCTTACAAAATTCTAATTTTTATGTTCCTCTTCTGAATAGCTATTAACAGAACCTGGATTTTTATCATGATCTTTTAAGTCCTCCTCAGCATTTTACTATGCGGGATATTTCCACAAGTATATTCATAAGATGTAATGGGTGAATTACCTTCATAGCCATCACCATTATCAGTTTCTAAATGGATCAGAGTGTTTAAAAACCTGTTTAGCTTTAGGCAACTGGCTTGCCATTGAAGTTTTCTTTTGTTCATTATTGTCTTATAAAAAACTGGAACAGTACTGAAACAGAATTGTCAAGTCTTTATTGAGACCTCAACCTCAAAATTACCCAGGTTGACAAATTTTAACTTATGTTTAAAGATGTTACATTTTATGAAACAATAACTATATTTTTTGCTTTATCATGTTTGAGTCTAAACTGTACAAATTATCATGAACTTTATAAAGTAAAGCTGTAGAAAATTAAACCTGTAATTATTGCAAAATATCATGGAGACAGATTTTTTAAATTGTAAATTTTCACATACTGAGGGAGGGTTCAAAGTATAATAAAAACCATAAAATAAAATGAAAGCAGATGCAAAAAGGTTAGAAGCTGGGGTTATTAGGATAAATAATTGTGAATATCTATTACAGTTTCTAATTTAAATTCATGTTTTTCAAACTGTCATTTCACTGTATTTTGGTGATTTCACTACATTTACTGTTATGTTAGAGGAAATAACACATGGAATATAAAGCTTTACTGAACAACTTCATTCAGGAGGTTCTAGGTGTTATTTAAATGAAATATGAAAAGTGTAAGATGAAAATATTAAAAAAAAAATTTTTTTAACATGAATATCAACCTACACTCAGATTGACTTGGAAAAGGCTTTGGAAATTTACAGGCAAATCTTTAATTTTTTGTGTACAATGAACTTGTAATATCTATTAAAAGCTTGCCAGGTGCTGTAAAGATGTGTATAGAAATTCAGAATCATAATAAATATTACTATGTTAGCTTCACAAATACACAGTAGGTCAAATTCCAATAGTAGCTTTTCCTGACTAGCACTGCCCTCTATCAGTGCAAATTTTTCACGCATGCCACTAGCCTCCCACCTCCCGCTTCTGCATATCCACAAGTAAATGATCATGCAGCAGCTCTCCACCAATAGGCGGTGACAACACTCCTATCGTAAACAGTGCTCTCTTCACATCTGCACTCATTAATCATTTCTCAATTGGCAGTAGTACTGTATAGACGTGCTGGTTTTTGCTTGCAGATTTATCAACATTTTCCGTTATACTAATAACTTAATTTTTCTTTACTATTTATTTAAATTCTCACATTTTGATATTGTGAAAGGTTGCTTTTTTTTCATATTTTTCTTACTTTTTCAAGAACATTTTTTCTAATTTATTGTGGACCCCATTCTGTGACTAGGGGTGACGGACCAAGTATACGTTTTTTTTTTTGAAAATCCACATTGTCCATCCTGCGACCATACTCAGTATCCATTACATTGTAGCCCTTCCTACCACGGATCAGATGTACAATTCCAGATGCCACCAGGTGTTGATTGTATGTCTCCGATATTGTTCTCTATGCAGGTTTTGGTTATGCAGTTCTTTAGTGGTTGTTTTTACTTCATGAACATGTTCATCCACGATCGTACACTTATGGACTAACATGAGTAAAGCAGACAGAGATTGTTGCCCATCTCTGATGCCCCGTATTAAGACACTTCTTACTGCTGCCAGGTTTTGGTTTATTGACTCTGTCGATGTGGTAGCTCTGCTTTTCAAAATAGAGTATTTCAGTCACCCGTTGCACTGTCTTTGGTGATGCAGTCTTCCAGACTCACTCTCCAATGCATTTTTTCCCCTTTTTTTTCAATGGAGTATGGGAGTTTACCACATACCAGTTCCTAGCCATGGGGTGGTAGACCATGGAGGCCTGTCCTCCTAAGTGATGAATCGTACCACTCAGTTGAGAGTAGGACAGTGACATTCTGCAGGTGTTACTGGCATATAGCACTTCCTACCATGGACCTGATGTACAATTCCAGATGCTGTGTTCCTGTCTCTGTATCCGACAAATTGTTTTTCCAACTGTGGCATTCCTCCTTTCTACCATCCTCCGGATATATATTCCTTGTGGGTCTAGTTTTGGTTGGAGATGGGACGGTCATGACGGGTATCATGTGTAGATGGTGTGATGCCCTTCTTACCACAGATCTGATAAACAATTCCATATGCTGCCAGGTTTTGGTTGAAGCTCTCTGCCATGTCACAAATATATATCTATTATTGCAGTTTGCTCCTCTGGCTGAGACATTACTCCTACCTATGATCTTCCGGATATACATTTCCAGTGGGTCTGGTGTTGGTTGGAGATGTTCCAGCTAAGTAAGTCCTCACATATGTGCTGGCCAGTATCCCCCCTCCTAATGCAGACTGGATGACAAATGCCCACTGCTGCCAGGTGTTGGACTGGCGATGCACCCCAGGTTTGTGGTTCTTCCTATAATCTGCCAGATGTCAGTTCCTAGCGGATCTGGTGTCAGTTACAGGTGGACAGAGCATGTTTTTGCCACTTGTTTACAGCCAGATGTCCTCCTCCTACCGTGGACTGGAAGTACCATACCCATTGCCATCAGGTTTTGGGCTGGAGTTGTCATCTTGCTGATGTTTTCCACCTTCCTACCATCTGTTGGATGTCGGTTCTCAGTGGATCTGATGTTGGTTGTGTTGGAAATGTGCATAACTGGAGATGGACCTGGTGAGGATGCTTGTATTCCCTACCAATTCCCATTTTGAGGTGAAGAGATAGGTGATCCTCTACCTATCATGGATCTGATGTCCCATTCCAAGTACTGCCTGGTGTTGGCTGAGGTCAAACTATCACTATGGTCTGTCACACACCCTAGCCAACTCGACCCGTTCATCGGTCATACATATTCTAGGATTCCTTCATGTTTTTTGGCATTTTATGTTCGCAACACTGTCATAAAAGAACAAAAAGTATAACTGGATCAGATATGGTGCAGTCTCCCGCTGAGGTGTGATGTTTTCTCTTTTCATTCCACACATCCTGGTCTCTCTCTTTGGATGCTTCCTAGAGGGTGAACTTTTTTTTTATCGGCCCTCCAACAGTTCATTGTGGGATTCCAGGTGTTTTGTGAGTGGAGGTAAGATATTGTACCGGAAGCATTTTTCTACACTGAAAATATGTTTCCAAAAGATACTTACCTCCTCTCACATTTCCCACCCAACCTCCCCACTTCTTATGATGTATGGTGTAGGTCTTATGACCAATCTCGAAGTGATTAATGAGGGCAGTTATGAATAGAGTGCTGGTTATGATAGGAGTGGTATCCAGCTATATGCAGGAGTGGGAGGTAGAAGGCTAGTGGCATGCATTGAAAATTTGCACCAATAGAGGGCAATGCTAGTTGAGAAAAGCTATTTAGTGAGTGGAGAAAAGTATCTATCAGAAATACACTTTCAGTGTAGGAAAATGCTAACTTAGTGTCTGTATTGGTTCTTGTTAATGTACAGAATACCTAGTGTACAAGAGGTACTTTAAACAATGGATACTTTTCGCAGCTGCGCTGTCTTTTGTGTAACTTTTTGTAAAAGTTGAAGGACCATATTTATTTTTTAACCAAAGTGTTGCTATTATTTTGTTCTGGTTTGCTGTTTATTTATAATTATTTATTCATTTGGCTGATAGCTTTAGCCAAGGTTTATGCTTAATTAATCAACAGTGCAACTGCCTAGGGGCCCAGGCGAATGAAACCTGGTTATGCTGTAAAGGCCCGCAAAGCATCTTTAGGCTATATCTTCATTTAATGATAAAAACCATAGTTTTTGGCTTTTCTTTGCATATAGATGCTGGATACATTAAGAATGACTGAAATAATAATTTGAGTAATAATTAATATGTATTTGTTACTTTATAGATTTAATAGATATTTGTTGTTACTTTATTAAAGTTTTTACGCTTATACCGTGAGGTAAAAACGGCTGCTGCTATGATTTTGTCTGGTTTATGAACTCGTTGTTGTCCTAATTTTGGATCTTCTTTTTAATAATGTTTGCCCCGGGGGCCTCTGCTGCCTCTCGACGTTCCTGATTTATGTTTTAAAGATAAGAACATTTGTTTTTCAAATTATAAAAATACGTGTAAAACAACAGTATTTGTGAAGTTCTATATCAGCTTTTTCAGGTAACTGAGTTAAAATTGTTCAGTTCCTATGTAACAATGATGAAATATTAGGGCATGATTCATGTTTATCAATAAAAACACTTGAGGGAAGTGCCGTTGTTTTATAGTTTCTGAAATCTCTAGGAAGACTTGTGTGGAAACAGAGGACTTTTACCTAACACTGAACAACAAACATTTATGATGGCTCTACCTGGTGGAGTGCACGAACAGTTTTTAAGAAAATTGAATCCTTTAACTTCGGTACGCATGGTTGAGGTTTTGGTTTTTGCTCCCGTTTATATATAGTATGTGTTTGTGGGTGTCTTTAGAAACTTTTTGTTTATTAGTTGATGGGTTTCAGTTCATAAATTAGTGACTGTGTATTTCATAATAAGTATATGAATTTGAAGTCATTTTTGACAATAGGTTCAAAAAAAAATTGAATTATTTCCTAACTATGAAAGTGTTTATTCACCAAAACTTTTTATGTTGATAGCCTTGTGAAGTACTACAAACCCAGTATTTGGTGTTTTTGTACTTGCTTTATTGTCAAGATAATAGCATCTGTTCAGATTTCTTTTAAAATATGTTTATATTATTAAAATACAAACCCAGTATTTGGTGTCTTTGTATTTGCTTTATTGTCAAGATAATAGCATCTGTTCAGATTTCGTTTAAAATATGTTTATATTATTAAAATACAATTGACTAGCTGCCTGTCCTCTAGTCCAGCACTGGTAATTTAGGGACGGCTAACGTAGATAGCCCTAAGTAACTCTGTGTGAAATTCAAAACAACAACATTTTAAGGATACGTTAACATCTGTTTATTTTTTTCCCTTACAGTACAGTCAAGGTACCGACAGAATGCAGGGAGGTAAGTCGTCAAGGATTTATTTTTTGAAATTAAAATCACACAACAGTTAATTCTTAACTCCATCCCAGTGTAAGCCATTTCCTGCATTTTTAACTCATTAAACAAAATAATGAATAGTGTGTGAAACATGAATTTCCAACATAAAATTTAATTACCATGTATTTTTTTTAACATAATTTTGGTACATTCACAATATCGAATAAAATAAAAACCACTGTGTGGAGTATCTGTATATAGTTGTGTTATCTAATATGCTAATAATGTGACAGCCAGGTTTCATCCATACCTATCAACAGTCACAATTATAGTGACATTGGTCAGTTCCATATCTGTGAAGCTATAAATACTGTTGTTTACTGGAATATCTGCGTATATCTTAACACTTTCACTCTTTTCGCACCTGTTTTCTATAATTGTATGGTTTTATTGTTTAGTTCATTTTAGAAAACAAGAAATATATCTCACATTATAATACAATTTCCCCAAACTTAACTAATTAACGTATAAGTTGGCTTCACAAAAATACTGTTACTTCTCGACGCAGTGAACGGTCGGCTTTGGTGACCAAAAATAGACAATGATCAGATAGATAATGAGTAGGAGTAGTGGCTTGAAGAGATTGAAGGGCTTCCTGATTTTATGTTCTCGCCTGTCAATATCTATAGATACTTTTTCTGATTGGTTGGACTCTCTGAAACCGAAAAATAGGTGTAGAGAAAAATCTAAAAAAGGGGAATTGAAAGGGAAGGTGTGTCACGTGACACAGAGAAGTGAACGTTGAGAATTTATTTAAATATTTCCCTTTGAAATAAGAAATTGAAACGTAGATAATATAAATGTTCGATTTTGTACACTGTATTTTCGTGCCAGGTTTATTAACATAAGTTGATAATAAACTTGTTTGATTAAATATTGAATGTAATTGTAAAAGATATACGTGTGCAATTTGACCGAGTCAAAATAATAGGTTTGTCAAGGTTTCCCTGAATGTACGTAGTCAGGTTTTAGTGGTAAAGGTTTTTCATATGTTTCTTAAAGTGTTTATTAATGTACGTAGTCAGGTTTTAGTGGTCAAGGTTTTTCATATGTTTCTTAAAGTGTTTATTAATGTACGTAGTCAGGTTTAGTGGTCAAGGTTTTTCATATGTTTCTTAAAGTGTTTATTAATGTACGTAGTCAGGTTTAGTGGTCAAGGTTTTTCATATGTTTCTTAAAGTGTTTATTAATGTACGTAGTCAGGTTTAGTGGTCAAGGTTTTTCATATGTTTCTTAAAGTGTTTATTAATGTACGTAGTCAGGTTTAGTGGTCAAGGTTTTTCATA